>NW_024582372.1:2182349-2271578 GCF_018398535.1 Haplochromis burtoni
CACACACACACACACACACACACACACACACACACACACACACACCTTGAAGGTGGTGGAATTGATTTTACACAGAAAGCTCTAATCCAAAGTTACTTATTAGAGCTGCCAACTTTAAATGCCCTGATCAGCTAGCTGAGACGCTTGTGTACGCATTTGCGCACTTTCCTTTTTTCCCTACTAACCTTTTAACATGCATACTTTAACTACGTCTACTATCTAATCTTACTTTTAGCTTTTATGCAGAGCACCATCAATGTTGAATCAGCGACCCCCTGTAATAACTTCAATTTTAAATGGCCAGATTAAACCATGCAGAAATGCATGGTTCCCACAGGATGAATCCTAATTACTTTTCTAATCGCCTCACGATTGTTTTATTGTCACCATGTGGAATATTTTAACAGCAGAACTACCCAAAGAGCCCCATTCAGGATACATTTCAATACATTTGGTGAGCCTGCTGACTTGGCACAGTCAATATTGGTTTATGACCCAAACCAAAATACAGTCAAACTAATTACATTTCTACTGACCTCAGCTGTCCTGTGTGAGCATCATTATTAGCATGTTAGCACTCAGGCACTGCGCTAATTAAGCATAAGAGCAATGCTACCTAGTCTTTTTGTGTTTTACTATATCCTTCCATTATTTTTCCACCAGTGGAAATGCACACACACTATACACATGTTCACAGCTGTTTAGGTCATTTATTCTTAAGTCAAGGCTGGGAGTGACTGCACTGCCTGTCCCCCTAATTTGCTGCCATGCTGAATATCCACTACCCTCGTTCAGACCATCTGACAGAGAAACCAGACTAGAAAGGAGCAGGCACACAAGCAGGAAAAGACAGAGGAGCAAGACAGAAGAGACCAGGAGAGTACAAGATGAGAGGAGACTCAGGAGGCATTTGCCCGACAGGAATCCTGACTCTTCCAGTCCCCGTCTTTCAGACACACAAACACAGAAACAGGAAGAGCAAAACAGGGAAAATGATTTACTCGCACTGCCAACTGTGAATGATGCCAAAATGATAATCATGCCTGAATCCCTGCAATGATGCCAAAATCCATTGCCATTTCCCATTTTAGGCGATTGGCCAATACAATAAGTACATAATAGCATTTCAGTGTTTCCCCAAGATATATTTTTTGGCAGTGTGATAAGCCCCCTGAAACAGCATTTAGATGTGATACTAAAACTCTCCATTGAAACCAATAATAATGAAATTCTGTGACAGCAAACCACGTGGTGATAAAGTTCTCCTGTTAAATCAACAACTCTCTGCCAAGGATTAAACCCAGAGCAGCGAGGGCTCTAATCTGTGATGTTATCGAGGGACAGATGCTGGAGCTCCCTTCCTGATAATGAGTTACAGACTCTCTCACTCTTGTTTACGGTTTTTCACAGTCACTTAAAGCCTCCCAAGACTATATGACATTACAGATATACCTGAGGAAATAAAAGCTTCATGGATCATGATCATGCCAGAGTGACACTGATCATAATAATGGAGGCTCCAGAAATTGGTAGCACTGCTCGATTTGGGCAGTATTTTAAATTAAATGACTGTTACATTATTCTCCTTTTTCATATTCATTTTAATTGCTTTGCTGTATTTTAGACTTTTTGTTGCATTTAGCAACTGCAACATGTGTGAGTCACATCATGCACTATAGTGAAGTGTAAATTATAGATTTAAAAGGAATGCGTTTTTCAGTTTTTTAAATTGCTGTCCAATTTCTCTACTGTGTGGAAGAAGTGATGATAGACAGTATGATAATTCCTGACACACATTAGCCCCTCATCTTATTCATTATATTCCTTCCTATCCATATACAATCAAACCCAATTTGTGGTATCTAGTCACTGAGATTGTATATTTCTGCATTATGATGATAACTGAGCAGAATCAAGTCCAATTAAAATAAAAGAGATTTACATTGTAAAAGCACATCGTGACTAACAGCAAGAGAAATACAAGCATTACAGCAGGCAGCAGCTTTTTGATTATTACTATAAACTTGTAACCGTTAAATATGACAGTTTTAAGAGACACAACAATAAAACTATGAAATAGTATGCAGCTTTATCAGAGACTACACACCCCCATGACATGGTTGGGCTGGAAGTATTTACAGAATGACCTTTGCAGGCTGGCTACTATGGAGAAAACAGGTTTACGTACTGACACGCACGACCTCTCTTACTTGTCATCACTGTTAACAGTATTGGTCCTTTTCAAAAGTGGGGCAAACTGAACACAACTGCACACTACTCTGGTACTGGATATCAGGTATATAAGGGACTAATAAGCCATCAGTTTCTGAATTTACTAATACAAAATTGAGAATATACTTGATAGGTAGCATCTATGTTCTCTTTGTAATTGTCCTGTTGCACTGATATATTGGGAAAATACGAGTATCAATACTGAACAATATCAGGCTATTCTATGGGCCTATCAGAAAATAAGATGTTTGCTGGTTACCCTGATGTTTTTCTTTTGTGTCACATTAATTTTGCACTGAAAGATTTTATTTTTATAATGAAGATTTTCCTTGTAGAGATGGCAAAAAAAACCAACCCTAACTACTGTGGAAACTACTGACAGTGGAACTGTTGTTTTGAACACTGCAAAAATATATGCCAGAAACCAATCAGTGCATCTTTTAACTAAATACTGAGTAAGTTAAGCCTGTTGTTGACGGTAAAGAATAGTGTATACTTAAGATATGAAGAAGAAAGAGTTGATTAGAAGATTGTGAAAGGGAAATGAGTGATGGTTTCAAGAGATAAAAAAGTTGTTGTTTTTTTAAAAAGGAAGTAGCTTCTGTGCCACGTACATCAGCCGAGTTACTTTAATAAAGTTTGTGTGAGTCTCTCCATTCTCCTTTTAAATTTCACATCTTTGTTTTGCAATGCGATTGTTGACAGCTTGCATATTAATAATAACGATTTCATAAAAATGAGGTCAAGCAACACATTTTCTAAGCAAAAGAGATCACGATAAATTACCATCATCTGAAACGTGAGGCAGTTTATCTACGGTAAAATCCAGAAGTAATGCAGATCCGGTGAAATGCAATAAAATCATACAGCACATGGGTGTGTGGAGCCATTTGTGCATTAGAGACGGAGTGCATAACTCATGCATGTGGGAAATGAGTGGAAATGTGAGCTGTGTTACAGACACTCTCTTCCACTCTCTTCCAACAGACGGAAACTAATTTAAAGTTATCAGATCAGTTTAATAAAGCAACCATAACAACCACCTGTCTCCCAAAGTCCACACATGTTCAGTAGGGTCTAAAATAGTAATGGAAAATAACTGTTGGAATGTTAAATTAACATAAAATAGTACTAAAGACACCTTAAATTTCCATTAGAATAGAGCGAAGCACAGAAAATATTCAATCCCATGATTCCTGAGGGTAAATGATCTGCAGTTTCTGTTGAAATGTCACCATTGTTTTCATAAAGGAAAACAATATGTAGTTTATATGTCTGAATGGTTTTTTCTCTCCCTCTCCAACGGTGTAGGAAAAACTGTCAAGCTGTATTTATGGCATTGGGGAAGGAAAATATGCCATAAATATACCAAGGGTGCCGACAAAGGTGTCATGTTTAAAATTATACTGATAACAGCTTCTTATTAATTAATCAAAACAGTCGGATGGTACATTTCATATTTTTAATCTCATATCTCAACATTGCTTTTAAGCCAATAGCAGGCTTTATTATAGAATATCAGGATTTTGAATTCCCACAGTATTTAGTAGCTTGAGGTGGTCCTATCACAAAGTAATTGTCTTCATGTCACTGATTTGTGTTTTAGCCGGTGGATAAAAGCCAGACTCCTTGGTAATAATTAGCTCCCTTGTGTTCAGTTGATTGAGTGTGACCTCCTTGCAGGTATCTTTCTGAAAACAACTGACTAGCATAAATTTGTAAAACTGATGGGGTTTCTGAGGTTTCTTGCACAGGGTAGTGGATTATGAAAAAAAATATTCATTTACAGTTAAGACAATGAAAGGATGAAAGGATTATGTTGCTTGCTGTATACAACAATCCTATGCATACTACTGAGCTAAGCAACTGAGGGCAAAATTAAACATACTGATTATCCACATATGCTAGATAGACCATGGAAAGAAACACTAATGATAGCTCAAGACTGTTAAGTGTGAAGCCCAGACTTAAGAGTAATATGCATTTTTGTTCTACAAATGATAATCTAGACAGATGATATCATAATTGCATGCTCCTTAACTTAATGCGTCCATAAGCCAGTTGCATTCAAGCATGAACAAGGATCACCCATAATGATGAAGCTCAGGCACATTAGCGGCCCATTGTGATGGCAATACAATTAACTCGACTCAGCCTAAAATCTGTATATTACCTATACAGCAGCGTCAAGCACCACTGGAACACAGAGTAAAAATGACAAACACTGGAAATAACTCAACATATAACACATCATGAAGGTTAGCAACAGAAAGTTAAAAGCGCAGATGAAAGCAGATACGTGGAGACTGATGTCACCCGCAAACTCAACATGAGTGTAAGTGGAGAAAAACAAAGTGGGCAGTCACCTCTGACCCTTCTCAGGCCTTTCACTCATTTCTGAAGCATGCCTTGTTGCTATCAGGCGCTAGTGTTCAGAGTTACAACAGTTCACAGATGGGAAATTAATTCCAACTTGAAGGCCATGAACGTCATTTGAACTCCCCGGATTGTCCTAGATTGATTTTTGACAATGGTACCACTTACCTCAGGTGAAATAGGCCAAATGACTTAGGAGTGTGACTGGAGTTGCACACCTGGCTAACGTTAGCCAATACGTTAGCTTTCCTGAGAGGTTTAACTTCAGGGCCGAGACGTTTGACAGGAAGTGTGGGGATATCATAGTATCAATACCAATGCTGGTATTGGTATCAGATTGATACCAGCCCGACAGCATCAATAGTTTGTTTAGACATGAAAAATGTCTGAATCTTCCTGTGTTGACTGTCAGATCTATTTTATTTATAGCTTATAGCACATTTAAACAACAGAAGTTGGTCCATTTTGCTGTAGAGATAGGTGCATTTACACTCCAACCCTCCAAAAACCTGGTTTACATAAAAGGCTGAATTTTGTTGTGTGAACTAATTATTGTGGAAAACAAAAATCACAGTGATTTGATGGTCATTAAAATGTGTTACTCTCCCCAATATAAATGACCTTTATAGATTAAAATTCTTGATAGTAGCAATAACAGTCTTGCATTTACTTTACCTGTAAAATTTGCGATATTACACACCACTGCTCTTGACTAGAGGAGCTGGTAGCTTTAGATTTCTCCAGTTACTAGGTAGAGTGATTACACTCACCCTTGTACATGCTCAGTCAGATTATATCTTTGTTTCTTGCTTAAATGAGTAACAACGTTTTAAATAACAAGTATAATAATCGTAATAATAATAACTAATTCTGTCGAGTCAAACCAAAGTAAAATTTGTACTTTTTATCCTAAGATCAACTGTCAATAAATCCAAAGAGCAGTTATTCAAATCACAGCTTTGTAAGCTGAAAATCAAAATAACCCATACGTCAACCTGGCAATCATACAAGTTCACATGTATGACAACATCGCTGGTGAACCAAGCTCTTTCATCTTTCATTCATCAAATGTTAACCCCTAAAATATCTAAAGTTCTACATACTACATGCTGTTTTATTGATTAATATTCAGTTACATGCTATTAGTCGCTGGGCAAGAGAGCTGAGTCTCTGAGATTCAGTTACTGAAATAAAACAGTTACAAACAGTCGCTGCTTGAAAAGTGGGAGTTTCTTCAGTAAAGTGAGTAGATCTGTAATTCAAAGTAGAAGTTCAGATTTGTGACTGTTCACAGGTAAATAGATCATCCAGAAATGACTCAAAATAAATATGGAATTTGAATTTTTGCCAGTTTTAGAAGTCTGGGAAGCTTGACAGTTCCTCACACCCCTCCCTACTACAGTCTTCGACAGAGGCTGACATGACAGGGATCCAAATCACTTCCCAGAGTACAATATTGGACCCACAATCATGTCTTTCTCTCCACAGAACAGAGGAACTACCTGATAGAACAGGTGATTTGTATAAATGGCCTGTAAATGGTAAATGGCCTGTATTTGTATAGCACTTTACTAGTCCCTAAGGACCCCAAAGCGCTTTACACATCCAGTCATCCACCCATTCACACACTAGTTGAGGCTTAAGGAGAGTAGTTTTAAACATAGCTTTATTTTGTAGTCAGCTAATTCAAGATATGCCGTTCATTTTAGATACAGAATGTTGCCTATGATTTAGCAAATGCCTACAACTGAAACCTGGACAGAGAATAGGATGGCTAAAGCTGACAGGTTTACAGCTTTTTTTAGCAGCCTACCCTTTCCTCATGAAGCCCTCAAGCTATCAGCCTCTCACGGGCTACAACCTTCGATAAAACAAATGTCAACAAGATTCTCGACAACCTGTCTGCTGTTTTGACCAAACATAAACTTGCTGTGCCAGACATCTGCAATATAAAAAAGGCAGGAATCAACACTGCATCAACAGTTTGTCCAGAAACTGCACAGTACCATTTGCGAATAGGACGCTCTCATCACATTTGTGTTTGATTTACACAAGTTCCATCCCATTAATTCTCATCTTAATTCTCCCCCAATCAATGTTGATGGCATCGGAAGACTTGGTCACTGTTATTGTGACCTGAATACTGAATACTGGTGGTTTTTCCTCCTCAGTCATCTCTTTTCTAGAAATTATTCTCAGCATTCTTTCACTGAAAAATTTATTCGATTTTGACTGTTACAAGTGGGGCTCACAGCGACCTGAAATGGCCATCTCACACATGTTCATGTGCAAGATGAATATCTGAGGAGAATCTCACAAAACATGTTTCTGCCCAAAAGTTGAAAAAAATCCTTGTCTATTTAAAATAGAATTGTTTGGATTCAGAAATGTTGATACTAACCTTTGAAATGTCTTCAAACTCTATAATGTATCTGAGTCTGAACTGAAATGGATGTAAGTTGTAAGTTTACAGTTTGAAGTTATAGTTTTCAGACTTCTCAGGAAGCTTAAATAAGATCTGCTCACCCGGACGATCAGATTGGAACAGAAGTGTCTGTGAACTGCAAACTCAAGGTCTTTGCAGAGATTTTCTGTGGAGTTTAAGTCCAGGCTTTGCCTGGGGCACTGAGAGACCATCAGAGACTTGAAATAAGGTTTTGGTCATCCCAAAACTCTTTCAATGTCAAGACAAGGTAAAAATGTTAAGGTGTTTTTTTAAAACACACTTGTTTACTTAATTATTGCTTGAAAGTTTCTGCATCTGGGATCTTGAGAAGTGAGAAAAAAAACATGGTAAATTTTATTCAAATGCTTTATTTGTGCTACTGGGCAACTGATTGAAATAGCCATCAGTGGATGCCAAATACTGCAGTGATAGTAATGTTGTTCATGACATATTTTGCATGGCCAGCACAGTGGTGCACTGTCAACTCGCAGCAAGGAGTGTGCTGAGTCTGTGCAGAGTTTGCATGTTCTCCTTGTGCCTGCATCCTAGGTTAATCGATTATTCTGCTTTGGCAGTTAGATTGACTGGTTGTTTTCTATGGTTGCACCCCACCATTAGCTTAATAACACCCGAGATAGGCTCCAGTCCTCCTGCAATGGGTGGTATTTTATGCATTTCTTGCACTAAATACAAATTAATATATGGTATTTATAGCATCTGTGGAAAATGTCTAATCACCAATTGGATGTAAAGCACCTTTCTATGGTTTTTAACAGTACTTGCCCACACAACAAAAGTGTGATACACTATGACTATTTAATGAGGATGAACATGTAAATAAGCAAGAATTCATTATTTGAATTATTTTATTAGCAACAGTTTGAATTTACCTACTCCATCTGGTCTTCTTTGTAATATTTTTAAATGCACTTAATTATATGCTATTTTTGATTGTTTTGTTTATTGTATCTTATTTGTTTTTATTTTTTCATTTCTATTCTTATTCTACTCTTTAATCAGTCCTGAATAAACCAGCTTGGTGCTTCATTTTGCAATGTGCTTTCTAAATAAAGTTTCCGCTGTTTCAACTGATGGCCCCGCCCTGTGGTTTCAACCATCCACGTGTTGCTTCTGAGTGCTTGTGCTCTCTTCTCAAGTTTCACATCCGTCAGTGAATTAACCTCATTACTTGTATATTATGTATTCACTTTCATAGAGGTTTCTAACCTACCTGTAGCCATAGAAACAGTCTGGGACAGAAACAAACTTTATCAGTAACTAACACTCAAGATAAGTAAGATAATCCACTCCAGCCCCTGGAGTTAATAACCTGTTGCTGACATTTGCACACTTTACACACACTTTCCTAGTGCAAACAAACGGTTCTCTAATGGATTATCATTGACTATAAATCCGTACTCAGATTACCTTTAATAAAATGACATATTTGCACAGGATTCTGACTGTATAATAATAACTAACTGATAGATACCAATAATAATAATAAAATAAATAATAATAAAAAACAAAATATTGACTTGTTTGCACAAAATAAAACATTACCTTCTGACTTTAGGTTAAGGAACACCCCCCCCCAAATATTTTCACAAATATATTTGAAAACAAGGAAAGATGGAAGGAAAGGGAATCTTATACAATATATAATCATTGAGACAATAATTTATTATCGCAGAGGCCCCTTTTGCATTTACAGTTTTCAGCCTCAATGGGATCTGCACACTTACGGGCGATCAAGAAGCAACTCCAAATTCCAGGTCTTTGCATGGACTTTCTGTGGATTTTAAGTTTGGGTTTTGCCTGCGGCACTGAAAGACAGTCGGAGACTTGTTCCAAAGCCACTCTGGTATTGTTTTGGTTTTATGGTGCCTCTTCAGGACTGATATTCTTTCCTTTTCTTTTGTCCTTGAAGAGTCCATTAAATTCATTAAATTGTCAAACTCCAGGCAGGCTTTTGTGTGCTGTTATATTGTGGCTTTACACCAGCTTTACTCTACTGAAGTTCTTGTGATCAGCCCTGATACCTTCTCTAGCAATATCAAATCATTTGCCAAGTATCTGATCAGTATTTGAACTTCAATCTCACATTTCAACAATCTCACTGTTTTTCATCTAAGAAAGGATGCGAAAATCAAACATTTACTATCACCCAGTAATTTGAAACTTTTACTACCGTATTTATGGGACCATAAGGCCCACAGTATTATAACTGTGGGCCTTAACGCGCACTGTCGACAAACGGGTCTGTGTTCATACATAAGGCGCACTGCATTATAAAGTGCATTAAACAAAACAAAACAGTCAGATAAGTCAAACTTTACTCAACTCATTCCTCTTGCTTCCTCCACTTCCGTACAATTAAACATATACTGTTGAATTATCTGGTAGGTGCTCTAACACTGGAACAACAGTATATGTTATTCCAGTGTTTTTCTAATTTTTGCTATGTAACTTTGCACTGTCCAACTTTCTGCTGTAACAAATTTCCCACGTGTGAGAGTAATAAAGGTTATCTTATCTTACATTAATGATTAACCTCATATTGTGGCTGGATTATCTCAGTTGTTCTCCCCTACTGAAGTTTGGTCCGTTTACAGCAATTTTCCATCCGATTGATCCGATTCCGATCCATCCATCTGTCCAAAAAACCCCCCCAAAAAAACAAACCATTGGGAACTTTTATCAAGTGGAAAAAGATTAGCGTTCATTCTCCAGGTTTACTGTGTTATGCTTTGGTATGCTAACATAGCGGTGTCGCTAGCGATCACTAGCACAGCATTATATACCATCTAGCCCAACTTCAGTAATCCTACAAACATCACTATTGTGTAGTTTTCTCTCTACATTCATGTTGGAAGTCATAGCAGAGCTGTACATTTTATTTTTTTTCCAGAAATCTCTCAGTCAGAACATGACATAGCATGTTTAGGTAACTAGCGAAAACAGCGAGCTAAATATCTGCTAACTTTCTGCTAACTTCTAACTCTGTTTAATTTAATAAATTCTGTTTTCATGTATGCCTGGATGTTAAACTTAATTGTTACACATGGTAAAGCAGCAACGCAGATCATTTTATTAAAGATGAAAAAATTTAGAAAGTTTTTAACTCTCAGTGATGCTGCAGTGTTCGTTTGACTTTGGGACCTGAAGCAGACGGAGTTTTGGGCCCACTGTGTTATGCTGACATTTCTGTGTCGCAAGCGATCACTAGCACAGACTTTTCCCCCCTTTCCATCCCTCAGTCTTATCTGCTATGGTTGTAATAATCCAAAATAAAAAATATTAAGGCTCTAATAAAATATGACTAGGTGACTCAAGTAGACAATTACAGCAAATGCCATAATGCTCCATTTGTTAAAATTGCTACACTGCACGACAGGACAGGTCCCCCACTCCCAAAACGAAACAAAAAAGAACAAACTACTCAGCACTTAAACATCAGATTTTTTGCTATACTTCACTGGCTTCCAGTGAATTCAAATTTCACTAAAAAAAGGCTCTTGTTGAGACTTTTTTTAAGCAGTCGGCCTCTTCAATCATCTGATCGTAATCTTTCAACCGCCCCACAATCTTATTTTAAAACCAAAGGCAACCGGTCCTTTGTGGTTGTAGCACCTGACCATTAGAACAGCCTTCCTCAGCCAATCAGTGTTTTTTTTTCTTTTAATTACTGCTGAAAAATCATTTTTTAAGATTAGCTATAAACTTTCACCCTTTATTTTTGACTGTAGTGCTTCATATTTTTATATGTACACTTCTCTAATGTTTTTTTCACACAACCGTAAAACACTCTCGTCTGTATGGTTTAAAATTTGCTATAGCAATATGATTATTATTAGAGGAAATCTGCATTAGATGTGGTACTACCAAGATAGTCATCAACCCTGTCACTGCAGGGGGGTTCAGACTGACCAAAGGGTTCTTGGTCATGTCCCCAGTTGAAGCCTTTTTTGCTCAGATTTCAAACTCCTTCCATTAGACCATTATTGAGGCCACTGTACTCCTGGGAACACTCCAAGCTTGAGAAATTGTTTTATACCCCAGCCTGGGTCTGTGTCTCACTGCAATTTTATTTCACAGGTCTACAGAGAGTTACTTGGACTTGGTAGCTTGGTTTTAGTCTTGACATGAAACAATACACAGGAATGTGCCTTTTTAAAACTATGTCCAATCAGAGCAATTTGCCATAAGAGCAGTCTAATCAAATTCTAGGCACATATTTTTTTGCTATAGTTAAAGCAGACATGATGCACCTGGCAACAATCTGTTGAGTCCCGCTCAAATAACGTGTACAAAATTAGCTGAATGCTTTCAAATTTTTCAAGAAGCAATTAGTCCAGTGTGACGAGCTAACGTCTCCGTGCATTTGTCTACGTATCCATCAAGAAAACACACCTTAACATGTACTGTGCTGGAAAGCTGGCGCAGCAGCAGGAAACTGCATCCAGACTTCATGCAGAGGTTCAAGAAAACACTGAAGCACAACGTGAGTTATTGTATCAAAACTTTATTCTCAAATAATGTCATCAAAATAGCTGATAGATAAACTGTATGTCTCTTTAGCAGGTTGTGAGGCTGCATTCACTTACTGTTATTTAAACCTTCATAACATCCCATTGTGTTTCTCCTTCATGATCTCCAAGGAGGATAGAAAATTCCATTTTTAAGGTACATGTATATTCCAGGAACCTCCAAAAACTGTTGTCAATTTGATAATGAAGCTAGCGCCTAAATTTGCAACATGTTCACGTTCCACTCTAAAACCAGTGTTTAAGCAAGGAGTACCAAATCTCTTCTCATTTAGACAGAAATGAGGTCAGATTTTAGTCTGTAAAGGGGTCAAGTCCAAAATCCAGAATCTTTTTGTGCCTGTGAATGTCATCCCACACAGTCGCACAGGGCTGCTGTTACACAAGAACACTGTCTTTTACGAAGCTTCATTTCAAACCACCGGTACCTACCCTTAATAATATTATGACACGTAACATCTGGTGTTTGTTTAGTGTGTTCACGTGTCTGAGATCCATTTTTTTTAAAAGTGTAAACAATATTTTAATGAGAAGAGTCACCAATTTTTAGGACAGCTGCCACATAAGAAGCCATACAAAACTATTGAATGTGTCACTGCATCGTGTACCATATCTCTGTGAATGCTTTCAAAGCTTTAATGTTCAGAAGAACGACATAAGCTGCAAAAGTGTTTTACACAGTCAGTAACATTGTCTGAAGGTGTGACTCTCATCATACGCGTCCCTTCAGCACAAGTACAATCAACACCGGGTTTCTGTTCCTGTGTAAAAGCAGCCATGATGGACAAACGAGATCTGACATTTTTATATTTTTCATCTTTTAAACTCAGTTTGAACCATAGATTTTTTTTACATGGTGTGTAACAGTAAAAACATTGACTGTAATGAACAAGATTTTTTTGTACCTACTTCATTAATCATAAAAAGTACAGCATGTTTAATAATTTGTTTCTTCTTTTCTTTTTTTACAAATTCTTCATAAAAAATAGATTTCTGTACAAAAATGTTTTTTTTTCTTTTGCACCTACTTCAAGTTCAGCAGCACATGATGATGGTGAGACGACAGAGATGAAAATGTAGATATTATGAGGCATAAAATAAAAACATTTACAATGAATGCAACTTCCTTTTAAGGACCTGCCGATTCTCGGCTTATTCCTGCCTTTCGGGAGAAGAAAAAATAAACTCTATATTTCAGTATTTATGAGCAACAGCAATGCTTTATGTTAATATGTGTTGCTGAGAATGCATCTTTTTTGTGTAACGTGTAAAGATAGCATATGTGAGGCTCACACAGCCATGAGCTGGCAATGCCATAATTATCCTTTTGGTTAAATAGTGGAAATAATGTAATATTCAATCCAGAGCAGGTAGTAGATTTTAGCTCTAACATCAGCACACAGCATGAGAAGTTTGTCCTCACCAAACTGTTGAGAAAAAGATGCAAAACAAATATAAACTATACTTAATATTTAGTTTGATTAGCATAAAAAGTGAAACAAAAACAAGCCAGATATTTAGACTATATGTGTGTAAGTAAGACTAATATTGTTTGAGAAAAGAGATACACAACAAGGTCAGATTTCCATCTGGCAATGAATTTCCAGCAGTGATTTTTTTCCCTCCTCCCAAAGCTCATTGTGGCTTTGAGTCCCTTGTTTCATCAAGGACTGCCGACAATACCGCTCTAGAAAAAGTGACGGACAAATCAAACCTCTCCCCAAGCTGCGAGAAGTCCTAACTGAAGAAGTAAAAATAACCTTGGCATTTTAAAATGTAGTCTGTAGTTCCTTTCTTAAATCTTGCGGCCAGCTGCCGCTGCTTTAAACAGCGAAGACTGCTGCCAAATTAAGGACAAACTTTAAAACGTCCTGACTAATTCTGCTAAAAAAAAAAAGAAAGAAAAAAAAGGCCTCAAGTGAAGAGGACATCGTCCAGATTTTCAAGGCATCTTGTGGCACTTCTCTGTCACGTTCAGCTGAATTTCTTTTTGCTCATTTTAAAAAGGTTGAGTGATAGAGAATAGTAGCACTGCTGTTAATCCGTTTTTAAAGTCACTGTAAGCTGCCATGTGCACAGCTAAGGCTGCTTTTCTCCCCAGTGCCTTCCTTTGGCAGGGCACTGGGGAGAAAATTAGTCTTAGCTATACCAGACAAGGATTGTTGTAAGGTTTGGCTCTATCAGTTTCTGATACAGTAAATCACTGCACATGGCTTATAAATATTACCATGTAGATAAGCATTGTTGTCATGTATGCTCTTAACCAATAATGTAGTTAAGATTATGAGTTATTTTTTTTAAAGAGAATCATGGGAGGTGTCTTTTTATCTCCAGATCTCTCTTCTTCACTTTCTACAGAACCTATTTTTACCACAATGTTGAGGACTTTTTATTGAAATAGATGCTTTTATAAGGGGCGATCGTGGCTGAAGAGTTGGGAGTTCGCCTTGTAATTGGAAGGTTGCCGGTTCGAGCCCCGGCTTGGACAGTCTCGGTCATTGTGTCCTTGGGCAAGACACTTCACCCGTTGCCTACTGGTGGTGGTCAGAGGGCCCGGTGGCGCCAGTGCCGGCAGCCTTGCCTCTGTCAGTGCACTCCAGGGTGGCTGTGGCTACAATGTAGCTTGCCATCACCAGTGTGTGAATGAATGGGTGGATGACAGGTTGTGTAAAGCGCTTTGGGGTCCTTAGGGACTAGAAAAGCGCTATACAAATACAGGCTATTTTTAAAATATTTATTGTGCTTGGCTGTAAAATAGTACTTCAACACTGTCTGCACCACTACTGTGACATTGCTAATGTAAATTTATCTTTGTGTGAATATACGCTTACTCTCAGTGTATGAATGCAAGGAGTGAAAACACTTACTGAAAGAAACAGCTGATGATGGCATCTGTAACTATGAAGCTGACTGTTGGAGAAACCTTGAAGGGTCAGCAGAGGTCAGACACGCATGTGAGGCCCCAGAAACATTATAACTTGAGAATCCTGCTGCAGTTTTGATATGTGCAGTTTGTGTTTGGCTGAACTTCTGTGGGGACAGTAAGGTTCCGCTGTGACCAAAACACCAGAATAGAGACAACGCAGAGTCTGAATTTTCTCTTTCGGGCACACAAGGAGATCAAATCTCTGCCATTAATTGTTAAAAACGAGACCTTTTATTATGCCGGTGGAAACCTTGGAGCTGCTAATTCTCAGGCTCTATTATGCACTCTTGACTCCATAGGAACTCTCAACTGAATTAATTAAATCAATTAAAACAGAGTCACGGGGTGCACTCTAACAGTAAAAAAAGAGAGTGTAGGCTCACGAGGTGTGAACAGATGCTCTATTTTTGTTTACAGAAGTCTTGTTTATTCCTGTGAAGAGACTTTAGATATGCATCTTCTGACTTGTGGTTATTGCTATTACTTTAGCCACTACACTCGTCTGTGTATTTTTATTTTGTCTGCATCGCATTGGTGCTATTTTTGGCTGTCTGACCATGACCCTGATACCGAAGCTATAAATGACAGGCCGACAATGAGGTATAATTCCTCCATACGTAATGATTATTGTTCCAGCTCACTTTTCCAGCATTTAGGGTTGTGTGTACAGACACATTCAATTACCGGAGCTGAAAATCTAAACACCCCCCCCTTCCTCCCCATTTGCTGTTAATTTATTCTTCCTTATCTCATAACAGGTGGCTGTGACAACCTCCTCATGCTGAATGCTTTTTTAAATCCCTGTATTTAGGTTATAGTGAAAATCTACACATTTGAGTTAAATTAACCTTTGCCAGACTCACTATAACATGGTTTTTAGGGTATTATTATCATTATCTACTCACCATTTCATACTGTGTGAATGAATGAATAGGTGTAGATGAACACATACATACCATGGACATGGGAAACATAAATAAAATGAAATTTTGGACAATTAAAAAAAAAATTGCGTAAGGTTAAAGCAAATTCTTGACGTATAAAAACAATGACTCAATGTTGTGCATGGAGTGTGGAACAGGAAACAGACCTAAAGACAACGACAGACGATAAAAGCAGTTAACATCTGTGATTTAAACCAAGTGCAGCATCTTTCGAAAAATAAAAATATTTTGAGAGGACACTGCGAGAAATAACAAGCTTGGTAAGCGACTTGAAACTACCGGATCTTTTTTGAATCCTGAAAACCGATTGATGCTAGAACAGCGTTTTGATTCAAAATAGCAGGAAATTAAGCCGACTGGGGTCGCACTCACTAAGCTTGTGTATTTGTTGCAGTGAGGTTCCAGCATTGATAAGCAGGACGCAACTTACTCTCTGCACACGAGGTATTTCTCAAACAATGGAGGGGCTCAGGGGACGATAACTATCGACAACAATAATTGTGCATGTTGTCTTCATGCTGTATCTTTTTGTCCTGTGTGGTAAATTACCAATTCTCAACGCAAATAGGTTGTGCGCTCTTTAAAAAGGTGTGTTCAAACAAGATAATGTGCATCAGATATTTGATGTGTCGAAACAATGCATGACAATGTGTGTCGAAAGAGCGTTTTTAAAGAGCGTTACAGAAACAGTCACTTGTTATTCCTGAAAGCTCACACAATCAACGGCTACAACTGTAGCAGTAGAATCCTCTGAATTCGATATACTATATATCTAACACTGTAAATATTCGAGCAACACAAAGTTCACGTACAAAATTGTACATGTAGTCCTCACATTCTCACATTATAAAAAACTGACAGATTTGATAGTTTAAATAAGTAGTTTTTCTCCCTGAATGGGGAGTCTGAAGATAGAAACTGCTTCGAAGTCTGGTGATGTAGCACTGAATACTTCTGTATCACTGGCCAGATGGCAGCAGGATAAAGAGGCAGTGACTGGGGTGGGTATTGCCTTCTGGTCTCCTTTGAGTTCTGCACAAACGCCTCCCCAATATCACTGATTATTGGTAAAATGACTACCGGTGATGCTCTCCTGCTACAGAGCCTTCTGGTCTTGGGCCATGTGCATTCCATATCAGTAACGTGGCACCAATGTTTCACTGGGACCAAACTGCACATTATAAAATCGTTTTGAAAGATTGTATTTAAAGTGTTAGATATTACTAACAATTTTCAGTATGAGCTTTCAGAAACAGCAACGTTTCTAAATGGCAGGACAACATTTCCTTTCCTGCTTGGAGGTCTACAGGTAAACTATTCTCAACTTTCTGGTTGGCTAGCGTGTTGTCATGGCAACAAAATAAACAACAGTATAGCATGTGGTCACACCTTCTGCTTACAGGGAGTGTGAAATATAAATGTGTATATACAAACACTCTGTAACCCTGTATTTAATCATTTTTGTCATCTTTTTAAAGATAGAAGTTTTTGAATAAAATGCTATTTTTTAATTACTCATTTTCCAAACCCATTTCAGACCCAAAAATTATTCATTTTTTTTCATAACCCAGTCAGAAAAACACACTAGTGCAAAATTTGTGCGGTTTATATAAAGTTTATATTTTGGGGTCCCCGGCAGCAGTGGTTTGGGAAGTCCCATGGGGCCACTGGGGTTTTGAACATACGAGTCTGTTCATCAATATCTTCACTGAAGAAAAATGCCAGAAGAGACAATAAGAGGCTATTTGCCTCTGCTTCCACAGCAACATGTCCTCCTTCCAGCACGACTGACAGAGGTGTCTATCTGTCCTTTTGTTTGCGTCTGTCAGTCAAAGAATCTGTCAATCAGTTCATCTATTTCTGATTTTGTGGCTGGAGAGTATATAAAATCAGTCATTTCCTGACTGATAGTCCCGATCAGAGCTATGAGAAGACAATTCATTTCCTGGATTTGGCTACAGCTGATTGCAGCAGTCGACGATCCTGACAGCTTATTGCCTCCAGGCTTCCACTTGTTCAGCCACCAAGCACAGAATCCTGGCTAGTTTAAGAACGAGAATCAGTTGTCTGACTCCTTGATTGTATTAGACAGGCCTCTGGAAACCAGTCCACTGCGTACACCAACCGGGCAACTCAAATGTCTGGTTTTCTGGTTTATCTCAGCTTGCCTAATGCTACTGTGGAATATTGTATTAAGTTGACTGCATGTATTTTGTACCTTTATATAATCATATTTGAAAATGTTCAATTGACATCTAAAATAAGTCCACAGGTTCTGATACTGAACTTTGTTTGCACAAGCCTGATTTGGTATGTTTTAGCCTAATAAGTTGCTATCTACTGTGTGTAGACATTATTAGAAAAGGCGAAATAAGGTAAAGACAATTACAGAAACCCATAATTAACTGACAACTAAACTTTACTAACTCTGTGATTGTCCTGCTATATTGAACCCAACTCGTTCAGATCTCCAAATAGGCTAAAACATCGTCAAAACTTCACTGCAGCTTCTACTTGACCCTGGCTTGATTAGCACTCGTCCATCACAATTAACACTAATTTCATTCCAGTGTCCAGGACTGAATGAGAGTGTTATTATGTCAGTATGTTTTGTCGGTCTTACAGCAGTCTGTGCAATCACTGTTATTTTTTGAATAGACTCTGTTAAAGTGTCATTACATCTCAGGGTATAGTCCTGTCAAGTCCCATATAAAGGAAATCCAGAAAGAGGTATATCTACATATATGAACCATCTAATGTCTGGAGGGTGGATGAGTTTCCCCTGAGGTCTGAACTTCAAATGAGTCAAACCCATTCCTGGCCTGCAGCAGGGGAGTTCGTAAGGGGCACCGGGCTAGATCAGCATGAACAAGTTTAATTGTAGAGGGGATTTCAAAGGCCCATATGACACTGGCCATATAAAACTCTTTCTATAAGAAGGTTGCGAAAAAGCACGTCAGCCAAAACTGGAAAAACATGTTCTTTCAGGGAATTTAATTAATTGTATCCTAAATCTGTGTTTTTCCCTAATGTCTGAATTACAGCATTGGATCTCCTGAACGACAGACATTGTGTTACTTGATGACGTCATTGTCTCCTCCCATGCTTATAGGTTCCAACTGATTTCTCCCTTTTTCCTCTTTCAGACTACAGGGGGGTATTATCCTTGTTCAGGTAGGAAGTGGAGTAGAGCTGCATCACTGTGCAGATGATGCTGTACGAGGACCAGCTTGCTACACAGCGACTGCTCATGGTGACGAGTCCAAATCCTAAGTTAGTCCTTTTGTTTTTGTTTGGTTAAACCACACTGCAGACTACAGCAATGGATGCTGGACTGAACCACTGTATGGGCAGTGGCATGATAGCTGGACTATACCACAGTGCAGACGGTATTGAGTGTGGTATCAAATCGAACTGCCTTAGCCTCAGTGGGTTTCATGTTGGTGTCATACATTGGATTTTCAAATGATGCCTGACCATTGGAGCTCTCGTGGCCAACATAGCCATTGAACTGGACCTTTGGACGTGTCCTAAAAGAGAAAAGAAAAATGCCATTGCATGAGTTACACAGAGCTACTTTTTTAAACTTTATTAAATGGTCAGGAACAAAAAATACACTACAACCGAAAGTGGACAGGAACTGAAACACAAATGGGAAAGTAAACTATGCAGTAAAACAGCACAACAGTCATATTTTCAATCCAGGAAGAATTTACACAGGCCTGTGAAACTGTTTACCTAAGAAAACGTTTTTGCACACAGACTGTCCAACATTTAGAACAAAAAACAATCAAACCAGCCATCAGTTATTGAGCCTCAAGGTTTAGTGACTGATACACTACAGTGAGTAGTAGTAGTAGTAGTGAATTGAACCAGAGCCAAAAATGCTAGAGAATCAGGTGGCTCTGCTTGTGCTGGATTTCATACTGTACACAAACTGGTACACAACGGGAGTGCTCTCTGTCACTTGCCCTTTTGAACACACATTTAAAATATTCTCTGAAAGCACTCGTTAATATTTATCTCACATTTAAGCTTAGATTTTAGTTTTTATATGCAAATATTTGCAATTCTATTAAAAAAAAACACATTTTTAGCATTTATGTTCAGAAACATTCATCAGCAACAACTCTGTCACTGTTTGTCTTCTGGCTCAACCTGAACAAACCCTTATATTTGTTGAAAACAAATATATACATTGATGTTTTACAGAAAGGTACATAGAAGCCCTGAGCAAATTTAAAATGCATGAATATAGCAGGAAGTAAATAAATTATGTTCCATTATGGCTGCTCCCCCTGGTGGAAACATGAGATATAATTTTTTTTCCCTACATACTACTTAAGGGCGTTACCACTTGTGGCTGCACTGACTACATTGCTCGCAGGGGATCTCATTATGGCCACATACCAGCGGGGGACCAGCCAAGGATCGGACAAAGATCCACAATGCTCCTTTCACGGACTAGCGCGCTATTTAAGTGTCTGTGGTATGTTTCTGAATGCATTTTATATTTGAATTTTGAAAGAAACACTTTGTGCAAAGTAGCAGCTCTTCTCTGAAGTCAAGGTGAGAACGCTTAGCTTTTCTTGGGAGCGAAAAGTTAGCTGTTAAAAAAAAGACTATTGCTCTATTAATTCAGTTTTATGCCCTATTGCGGATTTTAACTTCAAAAAACCCCAAAAAGAAAACAATTAATGGACAGCAGAATGGCCGAGTTTCACTACTTAAGAGAAAGTCATCTAAGTGTAATGGTTAAGAATTAACTTTTTATTTACCATATTTATTTTTGCCAAATATAGCTGTAAAATGAAATTTAAAAGAAAAAAGAAATGACTCCTCTCTGTCATGTCAGCTGGCTTGTTATGCATGTTGGTCTGAAACTTTACCCTTAAGGTTAAAGGAGCAAACTTTGTAATAGGAATTTTCTAGTAAAAATCTACAAATTGCAGTGAAAATTTACGGCAGGAATGAGAGCATGTACCATAACACTCTGGTTTGAGTAGTTTGGCCGCCCAGTGCCCATCCACTGCTCTTATATGAGCATATCAGCATGCAAACTGCCATCATCCAATAGCACCGGTTCAAAAATATGCAAATTTATTATTACTCAGCCTGCTTGATTTTTTTTTTTTTTTTAAGAAAGTTACTGCAGGGGTTCAAACGGATATACTATATGACAACCTCCCTCTAATTTGACTGTTTGTCGCCGATTAAATTTTTGGATAATCAGGTCCTATAATCCAGTTAGATGTAATCACTTACTCCCAGACCCTGTGGAACTATTAGCAGGGAGGAGCACTGCAGCAAAAACGCTGTTTGACTCTGACCTCATTAAGAGTGTATGTACGTGTGTGTGCGCACGGGTAGAAATCCAACCCTGGGGAACCACTAAGCCTACCCTACATGCTCAACCCATTACTTTACAAAACTGCACACAGTAACACACACTGCAGACCTCCCTGCGTGGCAGTAGCTTAAATTGCTGCACTGGTCATGGCTGTAGGTGCAATAGTTTAATTTTATTGGTAGAATGAAAAATGGCAACCATAATTGCTTTGACAGTATTATAGATACTGTGCAGACATATGGGCCAGAGCAAGAAAACTCTAGTGTCACCCACTCACACCTTAGTTTTAGTGCATAAGCTAGTAGTATAAGCTACTACCGTACATTCCCTGTACATTCCCATTATCTTCTGTTGGCTTGCCATTATGTCGGCTAGGCATGATGATAGGCTCGCCACGCTAACTTTTCCATCCTGCTACTGTTTTAGTGAGGATTTTTTTTCCATTATAGGTAATAAAAGACAAGCAATTTTAAAAAGCAAACATTTCACGTGCTTTGATCGACCCATTTCTATCAGGTCATATACTGCACTTCTTCTTGATGACATGATGCTGACAGAAGGATGACAATGAGATCAAAGACAAAATAAAATGCCCTTTTTTACAAACTTTAAATGACTGCTGTTTTAACAAAGTAGGGCTGCACTATTTTAAAAAAAACATTTCTTTGTTTTTTTGGAAGGGAGAAAATAAAGGCTCCCCCAAAATCACCTATAGTGAATAAGAAGAGTCCTGTTATTCCAATAACTTCTGAAGTGAAACTTATTTTGGTTCTAATTGATTTCGTTTTCAATTTATTTCCCTCACTTCAGAGCAACATTTTGGGGTAACTGTGCAGCCTTACTAAACAGCACAAAGAAAAGTCTGAAAACTAAAAATAATAGATGAGAAGTTTGACGGAGGATGTGGCGGCGGGCGGAGGTCTGGTTGTTGTTTGAACCAGATGGATGACAGGTGCCAGTCTTACCTGCCGCCAGGCCCCCAGGTATCTTTTGGTCTCTCATTGTCATCTGTGTCAGCAGACAATGTCCTGCATACAACCATCAGCTTTAATATACATCAACCAGCATTGCACATTGCTAACTGGCAATCAGGTTGTATAACAAATATGATGCAATGATAGAGTCACTAGGCTAGAAGACTAATGAGTGCATATTATGCAAAATGTGCTGTTTGTCTGTGCAAATCTGCATGACCCTGTGCACATCCGTTGGCATACAAGCCTTCACCCAATGTTAACTAAAGCATAGCAAAATACATGCAACTATTGTGCAAGCTAAAATAGGTCTAAATAGACTCTACAAGGCTCATTGCATACTAAAAGCTGTAGCACAGAGCTACCATAAATGACAAGCCAACAGATTAATGTGTGTTAGCGTCCATAGTCTAGCTGCAAAAGATGACTTTGTAAAACTTTGACTGATTACGGCAATGTCCTCAAACTGTAAAACCTCACACAAGTCTTAAACAGAAAACATCGAGATGACATTTTACCCTCAGTATAGTCCTGAATTATCTGGCATCTTAAATCACTGTAAGCCTGAACTTTCTAGGAACAATAATTAATATCTGAGGTCAATCAGATTTAACCCACGTGGGCTTAGAGTTTAAAAGCTATAATTACATTTTTCAAATGTCTGTAAACCTGTCTGTGCTAAAATGTATCAAACTGCCACCTTCTCAACTCAATTAGGAACAAAGAACGCATAAACGGATTGCTTTCAAAAATGTATAATTAATCTTTTTAGGACTGGTTGTACTTTGTGAGTCTCAAAAGATGCATGGTTAAGTTTTGGTGTCAGCCCATTTAGAATGAGAAGTATGGAGATTGAAGAAAAGCCAGAACACCTGCTTTGTATTCTACTCTGCTGCTCGTCTGTTTTTCCTTGAAGGACTGATGTTGATGATATAGCTTACCTGTGCTTGTAGAGGTAGAAGGCAAATCCGGAGAGGATAAGGGCAAAGAAAGGAACTAAGATGGCTGCTGCCACAGAGCTGCTGTTTGTGTAAGGGTTTGATGGGTCCATCGGCATGGTTACAGGGTCTAGGGACAAAGACACAGATAAACCAACACATGCATAAACCCCTGCACACAAACACCTCCTTGTGCATGGTTAAAAGAAGCTTTCTGCATTGTTAGTTTCTCTCCTGTGTCCATTTAGGCTTAAGCAACATTTATTTTATATGATTTAACTGATAAAAAGACCTCATTAATATTAAATCTTTTAGTGCTTCCATAATGTTAATACTGATGGTGACATTACAAAAATGCCCACCTTGTCTTGTCAGATAGAACTTGCCAAAATCTTTACTGTGTATATGGCCCTGGTAGACAAACGTCTTCTGGTCCGATTCAGCAGTAACCTGAAAAACAGAAGTACAATTTAATAGGAACTTACAGTACTGTGAAGTATACTGTTAATGTAATATACAGTATTGATCACAATTTGCATGATCAATTATTCAAAGTGTTGTTTTTATAAATTGCATTAATGTAATAAATTCAATAAACGGTTTCATGTTGGGTATACTTTTGATGTACTACCCTTGACAGTATAATGGTTCGGTATTTAACACTATCTTCTCACAGCAAGAAATTTATGGGTTTGAATCTGGTGGTGAAAATTCTTCTCTATAAATCTTGCCAAAATGGTGACTTGAAAACATTTATTTAGATGTAAACCCTTCATGCAATTTTGTTACATAAGCACAATGTCCTGAAAAAAAGTGGTTGCTGCAGATGGCTGTCCCTCCCTTTCTTCCTGTTCAAAGGGAGTTTTTCCTTCCCACTCTCGCCAGCTGCTAGCATAAAGTGAGCTGTTTGGTTCTTGGGATTTTCTCTCTATTACTGCAAGTTTTTTACCTTATAATACAATGGCATGACAAAACTGAATTGAACTGAAGCCTGTTTATTCATAGAGTTCCTCCATGTACTCCAGCTTCCTTCCGCAGTCCGAAGTGTTGCCGGTAGGTTAACTGGCAATTCTAAATTTGCTGTAGGTGTGAATGTGAGAGTGTGTGTCTTTGTTAGCCCTGTGATGGAGTGGCACCTGTCCCGGGTGCTTCTTTGACAGGTGAGACAGGCCGAAGCCCTCCTGCAACCTGAAAATGGGTTGATGGATGAATACCACATCCTCTACACTGTGCTCCATATTCCGCTCTCCATCAACCCCCTTTGCTCCACTGTTCATCTAGTTCAGAATTTGAGGACTGCTTTATTCCGAGAGCAACAATCAAAATTTCATCTTCTGACTGTAAGATAGTCTTTTTCGGGAATCGGAATCTCACCGAGCCACGTCATCACTTTCTTTCATTTGCATCCAGATTAGCTGTCTGTCTGTGTGTCCATCATTCCTTCCTTCATTCTTTCTGACACTTCTTTCCTTCATGTGTGTCTACAACAATCTTTTACAGTTCCTACACACAGTTACTCAGTTTCTCACTTCTCCTCTCTGTCAACATGTCAAACATGACCAGCTGTCTGTCAAATTTCTCAGCGATACAATATGTAGACCAAAAAAGTCCCAGCTTTGAATATCAATTTTGAGGTTGCATATTTCTTCACATTTGCATCACATAATGAAAAAGTGGGCTTTTTTTTCATTATTTGTCTGGTTTTCTTAATCAAAGCAGTTGGAAACTAATGTATACAACGTTACGTGTCAAAAAGAAATTTGGGATACATGGAGAAAATGTGGAATAATTATTGAATAACTCAGCTCCAGATTTGTGATCCTGTGGAGAGTTACATGCTGGAACAATATCGTGTTGAGGATATTAACTTCTGGAGTTATACACATGCCTGGGCATCTCATGGTGACAACAAGCCGTGTCCAAATTCACTCCCACACTGACTGATTCATTCCTGCCTGTATGACAGACAGGCAGCTGTTTACTGAGCAGTAAAGTGACACCATCATTTTGTGAAGCATTGCACAAAGTCAGTTTCCACAATTATAAATGCAAGGATTTGTTCTGAAATATGCTATAATGGGTGGTACAGGCACTCCTCTTAAAATGCCCAGCTGGGAGTGCTTAAGAGTGCAGCTTTGGTTGCTATGATACGGAATATCCACAAAAAGAAATGTGTTGCCAGTACCTGACTCTAGATGACTGATGCTTACTTGGTGGATTCAGAACAACGAAATCTTTATATCTGTATTATTATATTATATATATCCATCTCACAACGCACCTCTTTGACAAGAAGCAAAAAATGCTTGATACAGGAAAAGAAGAGGAAGTTTTCTTACATATCCATCCATGGCCCAGTTGTCATTCTTAAACTTGCTGTAGTAGTGCTCTGTTGGCCCTTTCACCTGGTAGACCTTCAATAGCAGCTGGTTTTCCTCTGCCTTGTAGGTACCTGGATAGAGATAGAGAACAGTTAAATATAGAAATAGCTTGGCTAGCGCCTTGTTTTTTTTGTTAGCGGTTGGAACGTTACAAAGCGGTTAGAAATGCAAAGAGAAAGACACAGAGGCAAAGGTGCAACTGGAAATTGAGAAGTGAAAAGACTGACAGAAAAGTTGATAAGCAAACAGGAAGAAGAAGACACTTTGACACTGTTTAATGATCATACTCTATTTTCTTCACCAGGCACATGACACATTACGAAAGGAAAAAGTGACATTTACCCTTCAACTACACATCTCTACTTGGTTAACTACACAACACAAAACTGCTGCTGTTTAATATGACAAGTCCATTTAAGTGAGACATCAGAAATCTAAGATGAAGATACTCGACTGGCTGACAGTTAAATTCCATTTTTTACCAACTAGTAATTTTTTTAACACATAAATCTACGGTTCATATAAATTAAACAGAATAGTGTTTAGAAAAATGTGCAATATAAAGGAACGTGCCAGATTTAACATAGATAGCAATGATGCTTTGCTAATATTGTGCAAAGAAAATCAGATCTTTAATAACCTGCTGTGTATTTGCACCTATAGCAGCGCTGCTTCTGTGATATTTACACTACATTTAATATATGCAAATCTTACCTCACTGACAACAAAGTCAGTGCTATGAGAAAGTTCAGACCTTCACATCGTATAAAATCAAGTAATTTTTTAAAACTTTTTTCTATATTTGATGAGATTTTGTCACTCTGTATTTCTTTATATTTTGCTGGGAAAATGGGTCCAATGTAAACATAATTGGAAATAACAGGCAAAAAAGGGAGACAAAAACTTAAGAGCGTGATAATCACTATTTGGTATGACCACCTTTATTCTTCAACACAGCCAGGAATAGTTCTCCAAGTTTCTTAAAGGACATTCCAAAGGTCTTCTTTGGATGTTGGCTGCCTTTTGTTCCATTCTCTGTAAAGATGATCCCACACTGCTTCAATAGGTCCGGGGTTTGAGGAAGACAATCCATGACTCAGTGTTCCATTGTGGGTTTTTTTAATGCAAGTATGCGTTTACTATATTGGAAGTGTGAGTGGGATCACTGTTATGATGAAAAATTAAGCTCTTGCCAATCAGTGGCTTTCCAGGCATTACTGCATGGTCGATTCTTGACAGGCATACTTCCACGAAACCATTTCTGATCCACTGAACGGCCGCATGTATCTTTCTGGTCCTGTGTCAGGGTTTTGCTCTATTTTTTTTCCTATTCCTTAAGGACATGACTTTCAAATAATGTTCATCTGCTGTAGACAAAATTATTTGGTCCTTCACTTTCTTCTTTTGTGCTCTGTTTGTCCTGGTTCCTTGTTGTTTTAAGGACATGCTGCACACCATGTTGAGATTTGCCAAATTTGTGGCAGCAGCTCTTTGGGAATCACTTTGTTATTGCAAAAATACTATTTTATGCCTGTTGAACTGTGTTACTTTTTGTTATTTTTCACAGATTCAACTAAAGAAAAGGGAACAAATTATGTGCTTTTGCAACAGGTTGCTAGTAACAAAGTGTCTAAAGATGCTATTTAAAATGGACTTTTTGTTTCTGTTATGTGTATATAAAACTGTGGTTTATCCCTTAAGTAAGGTGCCTCCTTTGTGCTTGAATGAATAGTCAGCCAATCCTAAGTGACTTTAAAATAAATAAATAAATAAATAAACATTCTTCTGGAAATGGTCCGGTGAAAGACCATTTAGAAAAAACAAAACAAAAACACAAGGCCGGGCTCCTTGGGAACAAAATGAAAAGAAATAAGGGGTGGCTCAAGACTATTGCACATCGGTGTATTTCAAATATAATTTATGACTTGTAATACTTACATCAGCCTTTGTTTAACTGAAGCAACAAACTGACTCAAGTGTTTCTTGGTTCTGTTTTATGTATAAAACTGCATTAATGTGTTTCACACAGTCTGAAAGTAGAGCACTAGCTCCTCTCTAACAACACAAAGCAAATTTATGAATGTGAATAATAAATTTTGCTTTGAGTGCTTCCTTTCTTGTTTTACCTGACAATCTGATGGACACGCCGCTGGCTTCCAGTAATGTGATGTTGACTCGACCACTGGTATCATTGAACCCAGTAACTGTAAAGGCAGTGGCCTGTCTCTTCCCAAGGTACTCATAGAAGCCGCTCCACTCAGAGTTCGGAGAGAAGACATCCACTGGAACTGCAATGAAGTCAAAGGCACAAAACAGGAGGAAATCTAAAGTTTAGCATTTTCTGTTGCTATCAATATCATTAATGTCACACTGTTTTTTGGATATTTTTCTCAGCTATAATCTGCACCCTTTCCCTGTTAACACTAAATAACATTAAAGGTCACAAACAGGGAAGAAACATTTATTATTATTAGGATTAGTCATAAATATTTGACAAGACAAGACACAGCACTTCTACCTTTTAGTTACTTCATAATTGAACAGGCCAGTGTGAGTTTGTCTGAATCCTACATTTAGAAACAGGACTTCTTTAAAACACAGCAGCTGCAGGATTCATGGAAGATCAAAACTGTCTCCTTCTAAATGCATATATTGATTACAAAATCCTACTTAAAACCCATAAGGCATTAAGTGGTATTTCACCTGAATGTTTTCACTGATTTATTTGCTGCATCTCGGCTGTACTTCACAGCATTTCACTGTCATCCTATAAAATCAAAAAGCTCTGTGGAATGAACACTCACTGCAATCTCAATACCCTCTTTGAGGAATACTTTGTCTCAATCTCGTTTATCAAAGCGCAATTTAATGAACTCTGTTACAAACATGGGTAACACGGTACATTTGTGGTGTAAGTGAACTCTGCATACCACGAATCTTGTTCTTTTGGACATCTGTATCTCCTCTGCCTTTGGGATTGACTTTGACTCCAACTGAAACATTAAAAAAACACACAGAGATAAATGCTGTTTGCTTGACATTTAAATTTATGCAGAGAGAGCATTTGGTAGATTTGGGAAAATATAAGTATGTGACGGGACTGAGCAAACAGGAAAAGCACATGTTAAAAAAAACCCATTATCTAATTGCTTTGCCATGTGCTACTTCAAGACAAGAGACAGAAAACTGCTGGCAGTCCATTTCCTGTCTGGGTATTATTGTCTTGTTGCTATACACTTGTATATCACGACATTCACAGCCATCAGTTCCTCATCTTTGAGAACAGATAGCGCTATGAGTATGTGATAAAAAATATCAACAACAACAACATTCATACGCCTGAGGCTGATTTCCCAGAGCACGGAAATAATATTAGTGTGATAAGCTGTATTTATCTTAAACCATATGGGAATATGACATCCATTCTAGATTTTAGGCAACATATCAGCACATTTTACAAGCAGTGCATTTTCAAGATACAATCTGAATACCTTTGCAGAGCGGTGGTTTTCCTGACCATCTACCATCACTTTTACAGGCTCTGTGCTCTGAGCCCCCAGCCAGATAGAAACCTTCTTGACAGGTGTAGATCAGAGTGTATCCCAAGGTAGGCAGGTCCATAGATCGAACATCTACATTACTGGGGGTCTCTGGCTGTCTGCATGAATGGGCTGAGTGACAGGGAGGGGAAAGAGCAGTTATCATAAACACATCCATGCTTTAGTTTAAAACAAGATAGGAAGTTTTTCTCCATTAAATTACAAATACAACCACCAACACTGACTTTAATTAGCTCAAGTTGTTTTTTTTACTGATGTGCCGAATATACAAATGTGATTGTGCACGGAGTTTTTCCTTACCTATACACTCAGGTTGAGTTCCACTCCAGGTCAGGTTTTCTAGGCATGTTCTTGTCGTTGAACCGAGGATGTGGTAGTTTTTGCGGCACTTGAAGGAAATCTTACTGCCAACCTATTTATCATAAAAAGCATGATAAAAAGTCTTCCCCCAGCCTCTAAAACTCCATATAGTAATCACAATAGTCATTCATCTTGAACGTACCGCTAAAACCTTATAGCACATCCATTTTTCTAACTTTTGTTGTGATCGTGAAGTTTATCAAACATTTAAACTTCGATTTTTGCTCCTGCATCACGTGCTGTGTCTGTGTTGTTCTACTGGTGTTAGTAGTCCTCCTACTCTTTATAGAGTTGTCAGGGGAAATATGATATGAAGATGATATCCAATTATGCCTTCACAAATTGAAGGATTTGCATGTTTGCTTAAACTCCATTAAGGATTGGACAGCCAATATATTCCATCAACACATTCTTATCTCTTCTCCAGACAGCTTGGTGCAAAGATAAAAGAACCTTAAAAACTTTGAGCGTTAGCTTTTCCCTGGTGTTTACTTTTCACTTGCATATGAAGTCTCTGATTCTTGGTTCAGACCTACAGTACTTAATCTCATTTGAGGATGCATGCATGAAAGTGGTAGAACATTGATGCCATTTGTTCACAAATTATGCTGAATTTTCTTTTATATAACACTTCCTGAGATACTTGTAGTGGCCCTTCATCATGTTAACAAAATATCTGCAAAACTGCCAAAGTTAAACATTAATCCCATCATTTTAGTAAAATAAAGTGCTTACTTTTCACAATCTTTTATCTGAAAGTGCATACTTACAGTATAATAAATACCTCTTACTTGAAAAAAACTTCAGCTGGTGCTATAACGTTCTTACCTGAATAAATTAGTGTTCCAGATATGTAATGAATTATACATATGTTTTATAGTGCACTAATAAATGTTTCTTACTTGAAAGCCTTGGGCCATGACTGGGATACCATAAGCTGGAGTTCCTGGATCACGACAGCTGTTGAAGGCTGGGTCTGCAAATACATTCACACAATGAACATTTTTAGAAATATTTATATCTTTTACAGTCTTTTCCGTGTCATACACTTACCGGTTACTTAGTTAGGTACACTTGTTTAGCTGGTTGTTAGTGCAAATATCTAATCAGTAAATCACAGTGCAGGGCCTCAGTGTGTTTACTGTGGGCCGGTAGACATGTCCATGTCTATCAGCCTACAGTATATGGACCTGTTGAATTTCAAACTGAGCATCAGACTTTGAATGACACATGGTGTTTGGTGCCACAAATCCTGGCACATCTGTAGGGTTCACAAAATGCCTTGTTGATGCCAGAGGTCAGAGGAGAATGGCAAGATGACTTCAAGCTGATAGGAAGACTAACTCAAATAACTGCTTGTTACAACTAAGGTATGCAAAAGAGCATATCTGACTGCACAACACACTGAAGCAGAAGGGCTACAGAAGCAGAAGACCACACCAAGGTGCTGCAGCTGGTGTAATGTTGTGGGGGTACCATTCGTCCCATTTGTACCAAATGGACACCACGGACTATGTGACTATTGTTTACCCATCTTCTGATGGCTTGTTTCCAACAGGTTAATGTTGCGTCATGAAGCTCAGATCATCTGAAAAATTGGATTCTTGAACAAGACGATGAGTTAACTGTAGTCAAATAGCCCCCACAGACATAAGATACTATCAGTCTAGTATAGCACCTTTGTGATGTGGTGGAACGGCAGGAGTTGTGTGATGCTATCTTGTCATTATGGCTCTGAGGAATGTTTCCAACACCTTACTGAATCTGTGCCATGAAAAATTAAGGCAGTTCTGCAGGCAAAAGTGGATCCAGACCAGTGCTTGCAAGGTGTAACTAATAAAGTCTTTTTTTAAATTGATTTTTGACTTATTGGTAAGACTTCAGGCACTTAACACAGAAGATTATTCAATGCCTCACCACTATCAGAATACATTATAGTAAATATTAAATATTAAAGTCTTAAGAAGTATAACTTTTCTATGTAAGCACCCAGTTAGCACTTAAATCTGAACAACATGCAGTAACGTAGAAAAACACAATTATTTTTAGCAGAACAACGTGACAGAAATTCTGTGATGGCCGTGCTGTTCTCGCAAGACTGATTTAATTTCACTTTTTTCCTTGTAATTGTACAACTTGTTCCAAAATAAGCTCCACACTTCCAAAACAGCGAACACAAACACTTCAATTTCACATCAAAAAGTGAAGGACTGCTTTACAAGATAAAATCTTTAAAGAAACCAAATGCTGACATCAAAACTACACACTTCATCAGTTGACGAGATAATATCTTCAGCTCTAGGTATGCAGGAATACTAATGCCAAGATGTGAATATGAGTAAGCTCTACAATCTTGTTTACCAATAATCTGATTTCACACAATTTTAATCATAATATGATAAAATGTTTTCCTTTGCAGTAGACAAATTGTTCATCTAAAATTGTGAAACTACTGGAATATGTATTTATGATTTATGTAAGCATTCTGTTAATGTGTCTAAGTCTTTATGCATGATTTTCTGTGTGTAATGCAAAAGTGTGTTGGGAGCAATATACTGACCAGATATCTCAATTTCCTTTAACAAACTGACACTAACGCATTTATAAAAGCCCAGAAAAGCACTGAAATCTTACACTGTTTTCTGCAAATGTCATATCATACATGATAGGTAATTTTAACTTGTTTAAGCTTACCAGATCTCAGTTTCCTGACATGTGGAAACAAAAAATCTTCTGGATGTTTATGGTTTCACGCTGGACTATCATCAAGATACTGTAAAAAGTCCTGTATCCAGTATATATGAAGTATCTACATCTAAAGCTGAGGCAGCATCTCTGTTGCATTCCTATATACATTATGGGGCATAAATATGAAGTCAGCATATTGTTTACATTTAGTTACCTATGCAAGCTGGTTGTTGGCCACTCCAACTTCCATCTGCTTGACAGACTCTGGATGCAGAGCCTACGAGCAAGTAGGGGGCATGGCAGTAGAACCTAACCTCTGACCTATGTAGGAAAGCAAATATTAAATTATAATACAAACCCCAAAATTGCACAAAAGTAGGCAGTAATGAGGAATGTTAATTAATTCATCAACTTATCAAAGGGGTTTTGAAGTGAAAAATTAAATTGTGGCAGGATAACGCAAGTAAATTAGTTGCTGTGTAGAGCACAGAATGTAGGAGACATAATACAACTTTTATTCAGTAGCAATTCAGTTATGCTATTTAAAAAAAGAGAATGTATTTCAAGATAGTCGAGTCCCCATTCGGCCATGTAATACTTATGATTATAACTAAAAAGCATAACCACGTTATACACTGAACTACTGTGGCTTATTCATTAACTTATAAACCACTGACCGGTATGAAAAGATATTTCCCTCTCTGAATCCTCCTCCAGGAGAGCCAGGATCACCACATAGGACAGCTTGAAAAGACATAAAAATGGCGATTAGGACTGTGTACTGGTGCACAGATCGGTTAAAAATGCTAAAAGGTAAACAGTAATGTGCATCAACATGCTGCAGTGTATAGTATATGCAGCGGCACGCTAACTTACGCAGACATTGTGGGACGTCTCCTGTCCAAGTCCCATTCCCCTCACAAGTTAACACAGCAGGAGTGGACAGCTGATAACCGTGGAAACAGCTATAGCTAATACTCGATCCCCATGAATGGTCGGTCCCTTCCACCTTCCCATTCTGTACTTGAGGGGGAGGTCCACACTGGATCACTGAAACACATATAACAGCATTATATACAGTAAAATAAAATAATAGGAAATTAAACAGTTCAAAAGATAACATGAGCTAATGCACCACTGCAACACATATCTAGTAGTAGTCTTGCAGAGCTGGTTGTAAGGTTCATGCAGTATACAACTTAATCCCGTAACAGAGGTGACTGTTATGGTTCATGAACCAATTAGAAAGGAAATCACCACTATTTGGATATGTATAGAGTTAAAGCAGCAGATGACCCAAATCACCATGTTTAGGTTACCGAACCAAAAAAACTAACCGATGAACTGAGAGTTTCTGATACACTTCTGCTTCACAAGACTAAAAAAACTCACAATATATAAAAAATATCAGTTTTATAAATCAAACTACCTCTAACCATCACCTTGAATGATTAAATGGACTGCATACCCCTGACTCCATTTAGCTTTTGCCATTTGTCATTAGCCTTCGGGCTCAAAAACTAACAATACTGTGAATGTTAAAATTAAATATTCAGTAGGCATCCAAGCGGCACAGTGATTTGTTTGCGTTAAAATAAATAGTGTTTTTCATTCATAGAAGTAACTGAAGATCTGACCATATTATTAAAAAATGGACACACAAATGCAAATTCACTTAATTATTCTTTCCAGTGTGTACATGAAGCTGAGCGCACAGAGCTGCTGTTCATGTAATGTTAATGACTCACACAAACTCAGTCCTATTTAGAAACTCAATTTTGTAAAAGACAGTTTATATAACTAATATTGGGATTAAATTGTCCGACGCATCACATAGGCAAGTATGCATTTAAAAAAGCATTTGTTACACACAGAGAATTTATTTCTGTGATGACTGGAGGTTAAAGGACTTTTTACAAGATTTTAAGAAACTCGCTGTGAGTGTTCATACATGCAAGAGCATTTTTATGTAGCTGGATATGTGTGCGTTTAACTTCATAACACTCCGACAAACATCTCTGCGTGTGCATGTGCCCGACTCCCCACGATAATGATAACCATCTGCATGGTTTCAAACATCTAATAAAGCCAGTGTAATTCTCATCTAACCAGGAGACAGATGGTTTCATGCTCCATTCATTCTGCTATGATGATATACAATAGACATACCCACACACACAGAGAAAGAGAGAGTGGCAGATAAGCACAGAAACATCCTGTATATACAGAGGACAAAGCAATAAGCAAGTATTGCGCATAAACACATGTAATCGAGAGTAAAAAAATAAGTATATAAAACTATCTGTAATTATACTGTATACAGATTTAATTTTTTCTTGTTCATTTTTTGGAATATTTTTCTGTTCCTCTGTTTGCATTATCGTCACTCTTTCTGAAAAAAGTAAAATCAAATCAAAAATTAATCAAGGACACCTTTTGCTAGTACCGAGTTGGACCCCCTTTTACCTTTAGAACTGTTTTAATTCTTTGTCACAGAGAATCAATGCCATATTTTGGCACGACGGTATTACACAGTTGCCGAGAGTTATCAGCTGTGCACCCATGATGTGAATATCCTGTTCCCCAAAGGGACTCTGCTCATTGAGAGCTGGTGACTGGGGAGGCCATTTGAATCCAGTGAACTCATTGGTATGTTTAAGAAGTGATGTGACCTTTGTGACATGGCACGTTATCCTGGTGGAAGCAGCTATCAGAAGATGGGTACACTGTGGTCATAAAGGCACGGACACGGTCAGGAACGCGTTCTTCCAGAAAACGGCTGATCACAGTTATTTTGTCCTTTTTGGACCATTCCCCGTAAACACTAGAACTGGTTGTGTGGGAAATTGGATTAGTAGCTTCTGAAATACTCAGGCCAGCCCATCTGCCATCAATAACTATGCCAGGTTCAAATTCCCTAAAATCAAAACTTGGACAGTTTGAACTTCAGCAGGTCATTTTGACCATTACTTTGAGTTGCTTTTGTGTGGTTGGCTGCTAAGATATGTATTAATAATAAGGTTAATAATGAATAATAATTCATGATATTAACAATAATAATACCTATAAGTGGTTTGGAGTCCTATGTAAAGCGCTATACAAATACAGGCCATTTACCATTTTTTATTAATAATACTTCATCAGGTGTACTTAATAAAGTGACAAGTACGTGCATTTCATTTATAATTCTGTGTTATTCTGCCTATGGCAAGCTAATCAACTGGTTACTTCTGGCTTTCTATCTCACCAGTGTTGTGAAGAAGCCTTCACCTCCCCATAGCCATCCTTCCAGCCTTAGAAAAAAATTATATTTCTCCACTCTACAACGTGTCCTTGTTTGTCCCATTCAAAACAAACCTACGCACCTGCACACAAATCAATGCCAATTTCTTAAAGTATGTACATGATTCATCGTTTTATTGTTACGTGACTGTAGGAATAATAGCTGGTGGCTAGCCAGCAGTTAATGAAGTTTCAGTTTCATCACAGAATGAATGTTTTCTTCCGCCTAAAAGCAACTTTGTTGTTGGGGAACAAACTCTAGCTGACTAAAACAGAGGAATGCATTCTTATTGACTTGAGCAGTTAATATTCCAGACCAATATTTCTGTGGGACTCTGATGCCCCAAAACACTCGGGTCTGTAATTGAAGGTTTCTGAACTCTTTTATTTCCTCTTTGTCTCTTTTCCTTGTTGTGAATTGACTACAGTGGCTTCACAACCCAGAGGAAGAGGACTAACTCTCATCCCTGCTTGCTTATGCGCCTTTGCTCTTCCCTCCATCATTGCGCTCGCTGACTCCTTTCCCGATCCTCTCTTCTTTCCTCTCACGTCTCCACACTCTCCTCTTTCTTACACTCTGGTCCCCTGCCTCCTTTCTGTCTGGGTACTCCCCCCCTGACTCCCTCTAACCCTTCTTTGCTTTCTCCCTGCACTTCTCTTCGTTGGCCTTCTGTCCCAGCTCCAGTCCTCTTTCATCCTCTTCCCCAGCTCTCTTGGACTCCTTCTCACACCATTACTGCCTCTCCCTCCCTCCCTTTGTCTTTTAAGCATATCTCTCTTGGTGCAATTCACCCAACCAACAAATTTTATGGGCTTAATCCCTTTTCTCACTGTGTGTTTACAGGTTTGGGGGCAGGTATTGATTTGGCTCTCTTTGTTTCTCCCATCACTCGCTTCCTTTCTCACTTGCTTCTCCTTTGCTTTCTCCTTGTAGCCTCACTGATGGCTCATCACATTCACTGTTTTTCTTTTTTCATTTACTTGCTTTACACTCTCTTTTTCCACCTTCCAATTTCTTTCCCTCTAAATCTCTGGATTATGCATTGTGTGTCCCTCTGTGTTTTTGTGTCTCTCTTCTCTAATCCATTGTTTTCTTCCGATACACCCCTTCATCCCTTACCGCCCCTCTCCTCCTCCTAGTCTCCCCCTCTGTCACTCATTGTCATTCTTATGTCTAAGTCCCTTTGATTCCCTTTTGCCTGCAGTTCGATAGGTCCTTCATTAAATGTGTCTATGGGTGTCTGTGTGTTAAAAAGCTTTCGTCACAAAATGAGATCAAATGATCGATGAGGGGATGAAAACAGGGGAGTTGAACATGAGATGGGGAGATTTAGAAAATGAGAACTAAAGGAGAGCAAAGAGGAAAGACTTTTCTAGTCTATAGCCTGTTTCTACCTCTGTATCTCACTGCCTCGTTCCCATTTTTCCATACCACCTTTAACTTTTGCTTCTCAGTTTCCTCCCCAAGTCACATGCTCTATCAGTATCACACACTATCTTTTACTTCTGCTTTTTCTCTCTGCACCTCTTTCTGCTTCCCTCTCAGTAGCCTCTATCCCTGCTTTCTCAGTTTTTTTTCATCTCAGTTCAAAGCCTCTCCAACTGCAGGAGCCAGCAGGAGATTTTCTGTTTGTGGGAAGAAACGGCAGGGTGGATCTCAGGAAACATTCCTTTTTACTGTTGTTGAGTATCATAGTCTAAACTCTAAATATGGCCTGTTGTAAAACTCTGAGCCATTTCAATTTAATGCATTCCTTTTTTATTCTCCCCTTTGTGTTTGTGGGAAAACAGAAGGTCTCAGGAAATAAACCCTGATTTAACACCCTGTTATAGTGAGGAGCAATGTTATTCTTCCTGTGGCCTAATCTTCCACTTCTTCCACTAATGTACTGTTGAATTCACAAGCTGTTATTTACTATACCAGTTCTTATTGCAATACTGTTTTTCTTAGTTAAATTGCCCTTTGTTTTTTGTGCTCTCTACCATTAACTACTATCACAATTCTTCATTGTTTGCTACCATTAGAAGATCTCATTACATTGAGATTTGACACTATAATATGTCAAGTCCATGTGCTTTTATTATTTCAATGCAGAATACAACACAACTTTTTATACTTTCCGTTCTGACTATGAATCAAATTCTGGGACAATTAGCAAAGGTTTTTAGGAAAGAAATCGGAATATTCTTGTTTCACTTTTTTGGCAAATCATAGACATTTACAGAAGGAATCCCTAATTTTTATTTTCATATATCAGAAAATATTATCATATACCTTAACTTCTCTATATAACCAGTGGGCTAATCTAAACAAAGCTTTGCATCAAAACACACACACTGCACTTATTAACATCTATATGTTACAAAAAACATTTATTATAATTCTCTCTTTTTTTTTTTTGATTTTATAAAATCAGTCCAAAACAGAAATGGACATTTTCTTTCTACCACTCTGAAAAAAAAACATGTTTTGTAAGCAAAATAGCTCAGAATCTCAGAACTGAACAGAAAAAAAATATTTCTGCATGTAAGCATGTAAATTTTCAACAATATTTATTTTATTTAGTTGGTTTAGTTTAACATTTCATGCTTTTATCCATAACTATGGAAACAGTTATGTATTACTTCCTCATACCTTTACAGCTGGGTTTAGTTTGGTTCCAGGTTCCATCTTTTATGCAGCGCAGAACGTTGCGTCCATGTCCAGGTGGTTCCATCAAGTGACCGGGGTTGCAGCGGTAGATCACTGTGTGGTTGAAGTTAAACTCTCTTCCTATATAGATTCCATTAGCTATTGTCCCAGGATCACCACAACTGATCACTAAAGGAAGTAACAAAAATGTTATGGTATAAGTGAGCCTAAATCTGTCATACAGTGGTGTGCCAGTAAGCCTGGAGCTGTGGATGAGTGCAGCATCATTTAAAACCAAAGCGTAAAAACTGTGCTTTCTAAAATGTCATAAAAACTGTGCTTTCTGTTTACTCGAATTTCTTTCTCCTTCCTCACTGTAACTTCCCTGAAGCACATTCCAACTTCATTCTATCTACCTCCCACCTCTTTCTCCCCCTTTCCCTACACATCTGTCTGCCTCTGTTAAACTTTACACTTTAAAATCTCTCACACAAGAGACCTTGTGCAGTTCTGAAGATACACAGCAGCTGCTTTCCCAGTCCCTGAACAATTTATGCTACTCTTGAACCATTTGCTAAAGAAAAACACTGCCATACATATAACAATAATGATAATATTTTAATCAGCGCTTCTACGCTGCGTGAGAATCCCATGCTGTTTGAACTAATCACTCAGACAGCAATGATCATCCTACCAGTGCAATCTGGGGGTTGTCCTGTCCACGTCCCATTGGTTGTGCAGTGTCTGGTGGTCAGGCCTGATGTTTTGAAGCCTTCCCAGCACGTGTAAGCCACTGAGCTGCCGAAGGTGATGCCATCACTGAAGACAATTCTGCCATGTGCTGGGGTGCCAGGGTTACCACAGGATACAGCTGAGGGGTGAGGAAATACCAATCAGCGTTGATTAAACTCAGCGATAATATCGGTGTAAGCAATACTGTCTTCCTGTCCCTCAGGGCTGATCAGCTGTGGGCTACAATAATGAGATTATCACTGGAGTCAGCTGGAAATAACATAAAATATCTCCTTGAGGTAGTGAAGCTGATTAATGATTAAAGGCTGTTGGGCTAGGGCGACCCCAAAGCTGAGCGCTCGTCCCCAGGTGAGACTTTTACTGCATGTTTCTGTCTCTCTCCATTTTCACTATCCAATCAAGGCAGAAATGCATAAAATAATGTAAAAAAGGAGTGTGTGTGACTGATCCTTTGCTTTTAATTACAGATGAATTACAGTTGTGTCGTAGTGAGTGAGGGGAAGTTGTTAAAACCCCTACATCACTAACGTTAACCTCCAAAACGCCACTGAGCCAAGTACAACACCTGTAAAAGATCCAAGGTCAGGTGCTGCCTGGTCGTGCTTACTGTTTGCCAAAACATCTGCGAGGTACAGCAACTGTAGAGGAAAACGAATGATGGCAAGAAGCAGCACTGGGTCATGCAGCAGGACTGTGGAGCTAATTATCAGTCAATACTTGTGGACAATGTCCTTCCTGAGTCATCTTTGGGGAGAACACAGTTGCAGAGATGAGAGCACAGAGAATACAGAAATATATTTCAGGATTGGCTGTGTGCTTGACATTGCAGCATTCATTAAGTCACACTGGTGTTCATGTTCACAGCTGCTTCAACAGTTCCTCTACTAAAGCCTATAGTGAATCTGAGGGGTTCCCTTTTATTTTGTGGAAAAAGTCACCCTCTGTGATGTCTTCTTTTGAGCCACGGATGTTTTCTTTGTGTCTGAGCCGCAGCTGGTCTTGTAGATTGTAAGACAAAATTGTCAGGGGACGGTTCATGAATGCAGCCGGGAAAGCACTACGGCTCTATCTAGTGAGCCATCGACCTTTAGTCTGCTGGCACAGCACATTAACAGAACCGACAGAAATTAGCACCCAGCCACAGCACATTTCCCTAATAAGATCATGACAGCTGACAGCCTTTAACAATCAAACACCTATTGATGGCATTCATTAGCCAGAACTCTTAAAAGCCTCGTTCAAAAGTACGTGAGACAGCGTGTAGGTGGAGCACATCATACAAAGCTGCATGTGCGTCTATGACAGCAATTTCTTTCTTTAAATCTGTGAGTAACAGTCTGTAGATGAGTGTGTATTTAATTGGAAGTGTGTATGGATTTCTTTGCATTTGTGTGTGTCAGTGACAGATGTCTTACCCTCTCTGAATCAGCTTTTAACCACTATTAGCTTAATGAAAAACAACTGTAGACAGACATAAATAATTACCTTACACAATCACAGACAATGGCACACACAAACACACTTCTAAGGTGTTTGTGTGTGTCTGTACGACTGACTTGATATTTACGTCAGTTTTTCAACATATGCAAGCAAGTCAAGACTTACAAGAGGTTAAAATTAGAGACTTTCTGCAGTTTCTCAACCACACGCTTTCCACAACAGCTTTGCATAATTTCAGTTTAGAGCTCTGTGTCTTAAAGTTTCAGCCACCTGTATTATTTTAAACACATACAGTCTAAAGATAATGATTTCCAACAGGAAGAAAAAAAAAACCCACAGCAATTTAGCAGCTAAATTTATGGATAACAGTAAGTCCGCTTTGTCCTATTGTTAGTATACCGGTGACTTTTTGTGTCACAGGCACATAAACAAGCACTGATACATTGTGACTCCCTCTTCCTCGACCTAGCAACTCAAATTGCTGCGAGAATAAATCGTCTATCCAATTGAATTTAAAATTTGCATCAGACTACAGTGTAGACCATGTCTGCTTTACTCGGCCTGAATATCTGTGGTGAAAATCGGCAAGGCTACACAGGCAGCAGCTAATGGTTCCAGTGTCTCTACAGTTCTAAGGGGACCCACTTTAATTTTCCCTGGATTCCCATGGGTTCAAAGAGTGTCTTTGGAAACAGCTGTTGACTATAGAATGCCGTTTATTAACACAGTGCTGTCAAAGATCCAACTTATTTATGAGTGACACACTTCAATCCTTTGTGTCTAAGCATGAACACAAACAAACAAACTTGAGTCTTCATATTTTAAATTCAACAATCGTCTTACATTATGCGTCTCTGGTGTTACATCTCTGAATTTTGAGAACATATTAAAATGACCACTTATGGACAGACAACGTTGTTAATGATTTTATTATTGCGTTCTTGCTGCAGAATTTTAGACCGCAGTGAGGAACTGAAAAATCAGCAGAGGAATTACACTCACTCAATAGCCTATATAATGTTTATTTAAAAATGAATGGCTTTATGTAGGATCAAAATATGTACACATACTGTAGTAAAATTCACACTGCTACACAAACTCTGAAACACGCTGTTTTTTTCTTTCCTGTCTCTTTAAGCTGTCCTCCCAAATGGCCCAGCCTACTCTAATAGGTCAATCACAATGTGGCAAAGGAATGTTGGTTGTGTATCCTAATTATGTGATTACAGATATAACTCTGTAAGTGTCAGCTGGTAACACAAAAACCCAGGATGCAACTATGTGTGAACCAGAACCAGACCAAGAACATAGAGAGGGTCCTGCAGAGGTCAATAATTCATTTTGCATTATTATACCCCAAACCGCAATTATCATTTACTTTTTAACATATGCACAAGTAGGGAGTGCCAACTAAAGTTTACAGCAACTTGCACTGTGGCAAGAGTGCAAAAAAGACTCGTCTTCACTTTTAGAGCCAGCAGCAAACCAAGAGCATGCTTTGCACGCCGATGAGAGACGTTGGAGATCAGTTTTGCAGAAGTGTTTCTAGCAAGCAAATGAAAAATGGCAGACTGCGAGGCAGCTGCTCATTAATATTCAACGCAATAAAAGAAACGGAAAACCCAAGAAGTGTAATATCAGCATTTGTAACATTAAACCTCTATATTTAACTCTATCTGTATCACATATGGGCAAAGTATGGTGGACCATCTCAGTCTGGCCAACATATTACAGTAAAGAAAATGAAGTAAAATGAGTCAAAAAGAAGTTTTTACGAAAACCCAAAGACTCAATAAATATGTGTAATATCAATTATCCAATATGGGCTCTTCACTCTTACTTTATCTAAATCACTATGACTCTCACAAAAAAGAAAATACTTAGGATAAAGATCTAAATGATTAAATCCATATATCACGCAGACTTTATAAGCAAATCTTGTTTGGTTCCTTTTATATCCGGGTATATTTTTAAGGCAATGTTTTATAGAATCTAGTCTGAGGCCCAAAGGTAACCTCAAAAGAGACAAAGACGACTTGCCATCAAAGTGTATGTTTTCAAAACAGACAGTTCAGCATGTTGTCACATTTCAATTTCTTGTATAAAGCAAGCAGCAGCCTTTTAAAGGCTCTATATAAATAGAATACAGATAAGAAGACCCCATAAATATCTATCTCGAGTCAAGTAGAAAGTACTGCTTCGATTTTCAGCGCTATGACAGAAAATAACTAAATAAATAAAAAGTTCTATATGCTGTTTAAAGTGTAAGCTGCAGTTTACGTTTCACTCAAGTTCAAGTGCCAAACTTTCACCTAACATGAGGAATATAAATGGTCATTTTGACACTTCCCACCTTGACAGACAGGCTGTGTACCACTCCAGGTGCCATTATGAAGGCAGGTCCTCTCGGCTGACCCAATCAGGTTATATCCTGCCTCGCAGCTAAAGCGCAAAAGGCTCTTGGTTTTAAATTCCTCTCCTCCTATACGGGCACCATGAGGAGGGATCCCTGGGTCTCCACAGATTCCAGCACTCACACCTACAGCAAGAAAGCAAGCATAAAGTTAATGTACCAAACTCAACAATGCTCTTAAAAACCAAATGAGTCCCCCACCCCCCAACATAATCCTGGACTGCTGCGACACAAACATAGAAACACATCAAAGCACATCAATTTGCACAGTGAATCCAAATACACTTGCTGCAGTCATGTCCATTAGTTCTAATAGGTTTTAGTGAATTTGTGCAACTAAATGGTAAAATGCTAGATCAGGAGGTCGTCCCTCACTGGGATCGTTATGCTAAAAATACACGCAAGCATTCATGCTAGAGGTCAACAACATCAACTAAACACCATATGCACTGGAGAAATTGCAATGACACAATTTGTCTGCTTACCCTTTTCATATACAGTAACTCACACATAGATGCACATACTCAGACATGCAAACTTTGTAGAACTGTACTTTGCATTTAGGCTATACCAAATTGTTCTAGCATTAAAAGCACTGAGCGTGTTACAATTTTAGCAGCTTAAATTCCATCGGTAGGGATTTGTGAGTTTAACAGGGTACAGCGCCAAATGCAGTGTCTTGCATCTCAATGAGTTCTTCAGCTGCAGGATGTATTCTGCCCTGCTGAGTGCTCTGTTTTGAGGCCAGCAGAGTAAGCTTATTGCATTTCAGCTGTTGAGACTGTTGATGCTGAGTTTAGAAATGATCGGTTGTAGTGTTGTGGGATCTGTGTAACCCCAGTGTAGAGGAATGCTTACAACCTGAGAAGTGAACAAGGACTCTGCCACCTCTCTATTCCTGCCTGTTTCTAACATGTGCAGTTCAAGCCAGGAAATATGCCCTGTAGTATAAAGTGTGCTCAGTTTCCAGCATGTAAGAGATCATCGTGTCTCTGTGTTTGTGATAAATTGCAGAGGTAACAAAAATGACATAAAATACTTTGTCACGATATTTTACACAAGCAAAACTGTCAAATGGTGGCATAGTCATAAATTTGTAATGCAATAAAAAGCATGTAAAAACTGAACAAAGTTTTTTTTAACAGCTTGAAAATGTTCAAATAATTTCTCCCTTCATCTTTTTTTGTGGAACAAATGGGAGGACATGTGCGATGAAGGGCAGCGTGGTCATGGGGTGGTTAGTTCTCAGTAAGCTGGAAGGTAGGTAATTATAATCAACGATATAAACAGCTTGCTGCAATTTGTCACTTATTAAATTGATTAACTGATTTAAAATTATGGCGTCGCTTCTGGTATGTTATTCATGTCTGGAACTGTGGAAAGTGGAAAATCGAATCTAGAGATAAATATTCATAGAGCACAAGGACTAACTTTTGATCATAATATGACGTTTCTTAGGTGACTGTCTACCACTGTCATTTCCTCAATATAGTACATCACAGTCTCTGATCTAAAATCAAAAAACAATACGGTGAAGAATTGAGTGGTTCTGAAACACACAAGGAGCCTGTCCGTCAGTCAGAGATACCTGTCAGTTCCAGTTAATACTTCACAGTATATTATGCTGAGGCAAAACAAAGATGTCTTAGTACTGACTTGCCTGTGGGGTATGGCTCACTGTTTTTGTTCCAGATGGGGTGTTGCTGTTTTTTTAATAGCTCAATCTTTTGTTCTCAAAAAACACTTGTTTCATTCTTCAATTCCCTGAAATTCTACTGTTTTTACCTTTAATCATTGAGTCTTTGCTATTCTGTAGCCTTTACTGGTACTGTTTACCATCTGACAAGATCTCTGCATAGTATGTATACACTAGCAGTTAAAAGTTTGGACACACTTTCTCATTTTATGTTTTTTCTTCATTTCTACTACTTTCTACATTGTAGATACATATTGAAGACATCAAATATACGAAACAAGATATATAGAATTACGTAGCAAAGAAAAAATTGATAAATAACTCTAAATATGTTGTATATTTTAGATTCCTGAAAGTAGGGACACTTTGTTAACAGCGCTGCAAACCCCTGGCCTTCTGTCAATGAGCTTTATGATGTAGTCGCATGAAATGGTTTCACTTTACAGGTGTGCGTTGTCAGGATTCATTTGTGGAATTTCTTTGCCTTCTTAATGGGGTTGGGACCATAAGCTGTGTTATGCAGGTTGGTACACAGATGACAGCCCTATTTGACAACTGTTAGAATTTATATTATTGCAAGAACCAATCAACAAGTAAATAGAAACGACAGGCCGTCAGTACTTTAAGAACTGAAGGTCAGTCAGTCCGGAATATTGCTAAAACTAACAAGTGCTACAATGAAACTGGCTCACGTAAGGACTGCCCCAGGAAAGCGAGACCAAGAGTCACCTCTGCTGCTGAGGATAAATTAACCTGAGTCACCAGCCTCAGAAACTGCAAGTTAACAGCACCTCGGATTAGAGCCCAGATATGGACATTACACTAGTGGAAATCTGTGCTTTGGTCTGATGATTCCAAATTTGAGATCTTTGGTTCCACCCGCTGTGTCTTTGTGCGAGACAGAAAAGTTGGTCAGATGGTCTCTACATGCATGGTTCTCACTGTGAAACATAGAGGAGGTGTGATTGTGTGGGGGTGCTTTGTTGGTGACACTGTTGGGGATTTATTAAAAACTGAAGATACACTGAACCATCATGGCTACCACAGCATCCTGCAGCAACACGCCATCCCATCCGGTTTGCGTTTAGTTGGACCATCATTTATTTTTCAACAGGGCTATCTGACCAAGAAGGAGAGTGATGGGGTGGTGCGCTAGATGGCCTAGCCAGCATTTTGTCACCTGACCATAACCAAATCAAGATGGTTTGGGATGAGATGGACCGCAGAGTTAAGGCAAAAGGGCCAGCAAGTGCTCAGCATCTCTGGGAACTTCTTCAAGACTGTTGGAAAACCATTTAAGGTGACGACATCAAGAAGCTCATTGAGAGAATGCCAAGAGTTTGCAAAGCAGTAATCAAAGCAAAGGGTGGCTATTTTGAAGAATGTAAAATATAAAATGTGTTTTTTATGTGTTTATTCATAGTTTTGATGCCTTCAGTGAAAATCTAAAATGTACATAGTCATGAAAATAAAGAAAACCCATTAAATCCCATTAAATGTCCAAACTTGACTGGTAGTGTACATGCAAGGAACTCTAGAAATGATCATATAATGATGGTGACAGTATGTAGTGGCTCCAAAGTCAGCATGAACCTTTTTGTCTTTGAGACCACCAAATAAGGCGTAGTCAAACAAAACTGTTTTTCTCAGAGCTCAGGGTACAGTAAAGATATAGATACAAATAAACAAATACAAAGAACAGTAAGTAATTTTATCAGATTAGATGGTAAATTCTGTGTGTGTGTGCAGATAATCTTGTGGTCTTCAGTCCAGGTAGTGCTGGTCTCCAGCAGCTCCTTCCCATACATTACATCCTGCTTATGGTTTGGAACATGATATTAGATACCATGCCCGTAAGAGCGCTGTCATCATTTGTAGAACCAATGAAGACAAACATCTAAGACTTTCCAAATTTAAATTGTCGAATAATAATCCTATTGTCTGTAATGAGGTCAAATATCTTGGACATCTTATTATAGCTCAAATACCAGAAGAGTTCTTTTTAGAGCATACTGTACATCTCTGCATACTTCATACTTGTGGACAAACTATAGGAACTATAGGAAGGTGAGTCTGCATAAACCTCATGTAGCCTATACTAATGCCCTGAGCTTATCACTGAAGATACAAAGGTGGCTCAACACCAGCAGGGGCTGGTACAATTGTCTCTTTGTGGGAAGGTGATCTGAGTGTATTTTTTCTTTGTTTTTGTAGATGTGTTTTACATGAGTCTGGAATAAAGGTTGATTGATTGGCACAAATTGCACACTGGTGTTGTGAGCAGGAGCGCTTGCCATTCTGTAATATTTTATATTATCAATTGTGTTCTGCAAAGCCTTATTAAAAAGGCATTTCTGGATACAGATTTCCTTGTTGAAAGCCTCAGTGTAGATGTGGTACATTTGCCTTACGTGTAAAAACAGGCACAGACTTATCGTGTGCTTTGAGTGCGAATATGTATGACAGCAACAGTGAATCATTCAACTTAGCCCTAATCCTGCACAAAATGTAAATCGTGTCTATTAGACATGCAGGTATATCAAGTACTTTGACTTTACCAGTGCAGTAGGGTGGTGCTCCACTCCATGTACCATCTTCCTGACAATGGCGAGTAGCATTGCCCACAAGCACTCCACCAGGTAGACAAGAGTACTGCAGTACTGAACCATATGTCCAACTGTTGGTCCCAGATACTACTACATTAGGGGGTACACCAGGGTCACCACAGGAAATAGCTACAGAGACAGCAAGAGATTGAAAGAGATAAAGAAGGGTTTAGTGTGTGAGTGTTTGTGTATGTCTCTGAATGTGTGTTTGAGTGTGGATGCGTCCAACTATAGATTACAGATACTATTGCTTCAGGTTGTGCAGCTGGGTCACTGCAGAGACAGCAAACAGGAGAATGTTTTCAGCAAAACAGGGGTGGGATTAATGCAAGCCCTTGTTGTTTTTGTGTGTGCGTGCTTGTGTCAAAATACACAAACAGGGACTGCAAAAAGAAAGAAGTGTAGACATTAAATGTAGCATGAGACAGAGGCGCTAGCTGTTCAACCAAGGTGAACTGGAAGACAACCAAGGATGTTTTGGTTGTGTGATATGCACCTTAACCAATACAAGACAACGTATTATGACTTTGCAACTGTACAATAAAACATATGCACATAAATAATTAAACCTTCCTTGCTTACACCACATTGTAGCATACGGGCATGCAAGTAAAGCTTATTGAGTTTAACTGAATTGCCTGAGAGAGGGAGAGAAAACCAATAACTCATCTGAAATTAAATTCACTTCAGCCAGACAACACTGAAAGCATCTCTGCTTTTCTTCTATGTAGAAAACTAGAAAAAAATCATTCCAAAGCATTTAAGCAACAGACGCCCAATTTTTTTCTTCAGCTTCGGAGAAATCTATGTTTTACAAAGCACAAGTTTCTGGAGGACACTGATATGGAACTGCTCTCGATTTTCTATTGCTGCCAAATGACTTGTCCTCTGATATCTCTCCTCACCCCCAAATTGTATTACTCCATCCTCTCCTTGCCCCTCTGTCATCACCCCTTTCCCCCCAATTTTCCGATAAGACCTTGTTTTGCGAATGCAACGCTCGATGCACAGACGCCAAGTGCTTCACCGGTGTCTGCCCCTTCCTTCCTCTCTGTCTGATTTCTCATCTCTACACCTCTGTTCCTGTGTCTTTATTCTAAACTTTTGTTCACCTTCTGTCCCCCTCTTCATCTGTGAATCTGCTTCCTTCTCACTATCACTCTCTAGTTTAATCTCTTTGTTTCTATCAGCAATGGTAGCTTTCTAACAAGACCACCTATAGCCTTATGAGACACATTCCAACTTTCTTTTTCTGTAAACACACATGGACACAAATCATACTCAAACCTTTACGACTCTTTCTTTCATACCCTTTTCTTTTATGATTACTTTCTTCCCATTTTCTTTCTTGAACCCTCTCGTTTGCTCTCACTCTTTCATCCACTCCTCCTTATCCTACTCTCAAAGGCTCTTCAGGCTATTTCAATCCTCAAATGCCTATTCCAGAAACCAAAAAAAAGAGCTACCTGCTTGTGACTACTTTTTTGAAGGCATGTTCTTATAAAAAAAAATCCCAAAACTCTTCTGTTCACAACAGGAAAGACATGTAGCCAAATATTTCCCCGACTACCTTCACTTGTTCACCCATACCTAGGCAACGAGGGATTGGCCGGTCCCACAGTCCATTATGCTGACATGTAAGGAGTGCAGAACCCAAAAGGTAGAAGCCTCGTTTGCAGTGGATTGATACAGTCACACCATAGCTGAAGACTTCTGGGTAACGAAGGCCGGATTGGCGCACACCATTCTCCACATGGCCGGGGTCAGAACAGTTCACCACTGTACGAGAGAGCAGAAGAGCCATTTAAAAGTATTTACAAAGTTTTTACAATGCAAGCATATATAAAGGTGATGGCTATATATCTTGGGAGCTTTGTGGGGTTGAGTACTGAATACTCAATTACCATTTAACAAAGCTACAATTTCATCTCATGCATGCTGCTCTGCTCTGGTCTTCTTTAAACTGCTCTTTTGTCATACCCTGCTCTGTTTTTTGAAGCATTTTGTTCCCTATTCCCTCCTCCTGTCCCTTGTACTTTTTCTCTCTGGGTAGATGCCAGTCCAATAAGAGTGGAGTTTGATTTTCCCCATGTCGCAGGGGAGACTGACATTCACTCAAATTCAAGTCCATGGGGGAGACGCCTATGTGTGTTTGTGTGTGTGTGTGTGTGTGTGTGTGTGTGTGTGTGTGTGTGTGTGTTTGGCACCCTATGGGAACAAAGAAAGTTTCAGTCTTATAATTGACAGCTGCTGCTGTGAGGTAAAAAGAGGGAGGGAGAGCAGGATAAGACAGAAAATGTGGGGGAGATGGAGAAAGCAAGCAGGCAAGCGAGGATGAATCGCTTCAGTGGGAAACCCATGTGAGCAACTATGTTATATCGATCTGCTCTCATGACTTTGCAAAATGCTTGTGTGTATGCGTGCTTGAGTATATCATAACTGTTACACTACCAGGGGTCTAGAGAGTTTTGTACTGTAATGACCGTGCATGGTTAGCAGAGGAAAAGAGCATGTCTCTGGACATGTACCCAGCTGTGTTTGCGCACGAATGAATTTATTAGTTTATTTGGAGATACACTGATTGTGCCTGAATTCATCTTGCAGATAAGATTTTGTTGTGTTCTCTCTTTTACTAGCAGCAGACTCGGTTCCAAAAGCAATTTCATTTACATAATGTGGGTAGAAGTAAATTCAGTCAACACATGCTGAACATACCACGGCAATCCACAATTTAAAGGAAAGTCTGTTTTTTTACAATACAACCTAGGGATCATTTTTGTCATTGAGGCCTTTTCTTTTATTTGGTTATGATTTTACTCAACAGATGTCGATAGCATCATGTTGACTCCTCACACAGATTCTATGATTTTAAAAGTGAAAAAAAATAAATAAATAAAGCATTACAAGGATGTGCATGTGCATGAGTTTCTAGCTCTGTGTTAATGAATGTGGACGAGACCTTTGCAGACTGGTAAGGGGCTGCTCCACTGTCCGTTAAGTCGGCACTGAGCCCGAGCATTTCCACTTAGGACGTAACCTCTGTTGCAGGTGAAGTTGACCACATCATTGAGATTAAATTCGGTGCCATTGGTCCGCCCATTGGCTGGGTTGCCTGGGTGACCACAAGTTATTGCTGAGAGAGAAAGAGTGGAGAGAAATGTGATGAGAAACTTGAGGTTCGGAATAAGTATTGTGGTTCTCCCTCTTGATATTGTGTGATATTTCCAACTTTTTTTTAATGTTGGTGCACAGATATATTCACTGAAAAAAAAAAAGTAAACTCTAAAAGAATAAATTGTGTGATGTCTCTGAAGATTTTCTTTATATAACAATATAGGTTTTAGCTTTTCATATTTGACAAAAGCAGCAAACAATCTTTAACTCTAAACCACGATGTTGTTGGTATTGTGAACTTACGGACACAGACAGGTGTTGTTCCAGACCACCGATGGTCTTGTTGGCAGATTCTGACTGATGTGCCAATTAGGCGATATCCTAACATGCACTGGTATACAACTGTGTCACGGTAACTAGATCCATCCCCGCTAATGTGGCCGTTGACTATAGGATCTGGAGAGTCACAGTGACCAGCTGGGAGAAGCAAAGTGACAGAAATTAATACAGCACAATGAAACGCATCTTTAACTCACTCACACATCACTGAAGCTGGTTTTGTGTGCTGAGCCCTGATTTTAAACACATTCTGGCTCATTGTGCCAGCAGTCACTGTGGACTGCCAAATTATATGTAGGAGCTTAGATGCTTAAACTTTCAAATGTCTGTCTTTGCAAATCACCTTCAAAGACTTTAGTTCTAAACTTGGAGCAATTACAGATGAACAAAAGTCTCTTAAAAACAGTCCTTTAAACATTTTTTTTTCATGCACTACATCTGCCTGGGGTTACTTAAAGCTTCAGCACATAAAAAGCAAGACTCCTGTGAGCTGAGGTGTAAAGAGATTCTGAATTGTATTTGACACTATTTCATCTGTTAACAGATGTGTTTCAAAGTCGATCCCTTTTTCTTGATGTTTGTGTATCTAATGGTAAATGGTAAATAGTCCACCCAGTTCTGAACGGTCACTTGGTTATTGCCAAAGGTTAAAAGTTAAAAATAACTAGCCTTTCTAAAATTGTTACAATTATTTCTAATTTTAAGAGATAGTATTATTATTGTCTTTTTAGGTCAGCAAATATCATCTCTATCAATAAATGACAAATACTGTTATATTTTGCCATCAATATCTCAAAAGAATATGAGGGTGGATGTGAAATTTGCAGGTGTAACATGAATATTAACAATGCGCTACCTTATCAAAGTTGTACATATAGGCTCTCCGTGTTCATTACATTGACTTAGGTGATCTATTCCATGGTGTTAGTGAGGTACTAATCAGGTTGGATTTTTCTCATTAATGTAATATGAGATGAGTCAATGCTTTGATTTTACTTTAACAGCTTGCTACATTTCTTCTCCAATGAATCAAATTGTTATTTTTTGTGCCAAAGGGACTTAGGATAAACCACAACATCTTGAACATCTTATCACATTCAATGAACATTACCTAGACACCTGGTCTCTACACCACTCCACAGCCCATTAGCGCCACACTCCCTCACGTGGGATCCCACCAGCGTGTAGCCATGGTTACACATAAAGATCGCAGTTGCTCCGAATGTGGTCAACGTCCCCAGTTTGGTACCAAAAGGTGGGGAAGGAAGTTCCCCGCAGGAGATAACTAAATAATGAAATAAATGTGTCATTACAAAGTAACACATTACATAACATCGTGGTGCAAATGATACTTTTCCATCTTTTACAAAATCTGCAAATAAAGTGGTCTGTGTCGTCAAGCCTTCATCATGATTGGTCAGTTAAATGAAGCATTACAAGACTACCATCCTAAATTTAAACATGGTACATTTTTGTTTTCCAACACAATATCTATCTGAATTTATTTCCTTCAGAAGATTTAAGCTAATTCTATCTTAATATCCTGGGAGACACAGCTTTAAAGTCACTGGCTAATTTAAACAGACACTTCTGTTACATTGCCAAATCCCTTGAAACTGCTGCAATGATAGGTAGGTCAGCTCAAACACTACCAAGAGAAATGAACAAAAACGTATCCAAATAAAGTCTTTAAACCACTGGCTTAATGTAAAATACATTTCAAATTTTAATCATTTTTTTAAACTTCTCCAGTGTACACATTTCACTTTTCCATTGGCATATCATATATTATGCAACAGTATGAAATTCTGTAGCCTACTAGAAAGTTGTCAAAGTCCCAATGTTCTGTCACAGCCTCTCTTTATGAAACAAGCAGCAAAGACGTATTGCATAGTAAGACTGAATTTGTATAGACAGTATTTCACTACTATCGGCATATACCCCACATTTAGGAAGTACAGACTGCATTCTGTTTGAAAGAGACACAGTCCCTAGACAATGTGCAGTAGTTAATATCCTCAGGCGTTTCGAAACACATACACCCCTGGTAACTAATTTCCAAAAAAGTAGAAGAAATAGATAAAACCTCACGCACAACCACACATAAAGCAGCTCCCTCTCAAATATACCAATGACAGAGGATTATGCACATGCATGCTTGCCCCTCAAAGCAGGTGAAAAGCACAGTTGTTGTTGTTTTTTTTAAACTAAACTTGGCAATTATGCTAGGAAAGTAGCTTTCTTTAATTCTTCCAAGTCTCCCCTCATTTCTTTATATCTTGCTAGGAAAATTGGAAACAGGTGCACTGATTAGAAATCATACCTGAACTACAGAACATATAGCAAAAACATTTATGCCATTTAAAAGGTCTTGAAAGTCAATATTTTGTATGATCACCTTTATTTTTTTACAGTCTGAAATCTCTTAGGCAAATTTCTTATCATTTCTTTAAATAGTCTTTAGAAATGGTTTTCCAGGCTTCTTGAAGGATAATCAATTTTCACTGCCTTTTGTTCAGTTCTCTGTCAAGATGATCTCACACTGCTTCAGTAATTTTGAGGTTAGCTGACCTTTCCTGACCAAGGTGAACAAAAGCCCATTCCTATGAAAATGGTCAGATACAAGGGGTGGACTGAAAATGGGAAAAAATAGGCAGCCGATTTCAAAAGAAAAACTTTGAAAACTTTCAGAAAGTGTGGATAACTATTGCTCATGGCTGCTTTAAAAAATTACATGAAAGTCAAACTCCTTGGAAGAAAAGATAAAAAAATGATGGGCAGATTTTTGTAAATGTCTCTTGTTCCGGCTTTATTTTGATAGCCCTTGTCAAGTGTGCGGCCCATTCCCATTCCCTCGTTACTCCCTCGTGTATTTAACCCCTGTTTTTCTTTGCCCCTTGTCATGTCGTAACCTCGTCCCTGCTGTGTGTTTCCCTCATGTGCCTGTTTAGATCCTAGCTTCTCAGTTCCAGGGTTTGTTTTCTTGTGATCCAGCTTACATTCTAGTTTTCCAGAGTTTCAGTCCTTAATTACTATGTTGAGGGCTTTTGTTTGTTTTCCGTGAGTTTTTGTTATGGTGGATTTCCCAGCAATAAAGCTGCCATTTTCAGTTAACCTCCTGTGTTGTGAGTCCTGCGTTTGGGTCCTTTTATGTATGATCTGACTGAATAATGTTCAGTATAATTCTACTAGAGGAAATTTAGAAGGTGCACCAAATACTAATTTTATTATCATGCACTTAAGTGAGAGCATCAGCTGATTATGAGCTAAGACAGTCATAATAGTGTCTTTGTGTGTATCAGTACTTACTCTTACAGGTAGCTGGGGCATCTGACCCCTCCCAAGTTCGGTTGGCAAGGCACCGAAGAGTCCGATGCCCCGCACCTAAATAGTACCCAGTTGAGCACTCCAGCATCACCACAGAACCAAACTCTCCCAGCCTACCAGAAATTAGGCGGTAGAGCATGTGACCTGAGAGGACGTCGTCAATGCTGGGGCAGTGGACCGCTGGACAAAAAATTTATGAAATGATACAGTTATATAAAATGTAACTGAACGGCAGGTGACTTTTAATTCTTAATTAAAATCTCTGATAATGTACTATTTGTATAAATTATAATTGTATAAATTACTTATTTATAATTCTAAACAAACTCCAAAGTTTTTTTTGAAAAATAAATGATGTGTGAGTCATCTTCTCAAAATGCATCCTGGACACTGAGAAGAGAGCTTCCAGCGAGAGACTCTAGCTTTTTCTAGATATACCAGTGCTTACTTTTTTGTCAACTAAGACATTTACCCATTCTTATAATAAAGTTAGAAATACGTACGTAGACATCTGGAGACTGAGGCAGCATTGCTCCAGCTGCCATCCTCCAAACACATGGCATTCATCGGAACACCTGGGTCAAGGTGGTAACCATGGTTACACTGATAGGTGACCTGGCTCCCAACAGTATACTGGTAAGCATGGAAGCTGCCGTTTCCCGGTGACGGAGGTATGCCGCATGAGACAGCTACCACATAACAAAAAGAAAAGTGTTGCAGGAGGAATCCTTTACAACTGCAATTTTTTAATCCTTTTTACCTTTATCATTATCACTAAGAAGACTGAGAAATAATTGGTTTAAAATTTTACCTTGACAAAAAGGCGGTGGGGTATCCCACTGGAAAAGCCCATTGGAGTCGAGCTTGCAGGTGGCATTGCTTGAGCCCACCAGCCTGTGACCACGATTACAAAAGTACTGAAGTCTGCTACCTGGGCGAAGTTTGGTTCGGTTGACCACACCGCCATTCAGTGGAGGATCATTAATGCTACAGTAAGCAGCTGGAGGCAGAGAAACAAAGAGTTCTCAGCGGATAGCGTAATCGACAGTCAAATTGTACAAATAATTTGATTTCTTAAGCTAAAAATAACAAACTGGCATGACAGTTTAAGAGTTTAAGAGAGTCTGAAAACTTGGTGACATTAATTGTAACACTCCAGGCAATCTGAAGAAAACAAAAAGTAAATGCCATCTATTAGTGAACTTAGTGAGCATAATCCCAAAGCAAACAGAATAATCATAAACTAGAAGAAGATATTGCACTTATTCTGAATTTTTCCAAGTAGTGCAGTGTTTTGTCATCTTAGAGCAGAGTGCGAGTGTGGTAGAGCATGAATAACACTCTAAACAGAAGCTAGAACACGGCACTCAAGGGCCGCTTGGCTCTCACTTCTCTGTCTGATGTGGTCACTGCTTCACCTGATCTTGGCTCTCCTCCCTCTTGGCTTCACATTAGTGGAATGACATTCCCACTCTGATCAGGACAACAGAGTCTGTAAATCTTTCTTTCCTAGAAGTGTCATATGTCATCTGTTCCCTTTTATTCACCATTTCAGATCTTATCATCCTATCATAGCATTTCTCTGTAACATAATCATTATTCATTTAGGGTCCTCCTTTATATCTCAGTGTGTATAATTTCAATGAAGGGACACAGGGTCCATTCGGATAATATTTTATCTCAAGACCAGCACATCAGAGTATCAGTTGTTGTTTATTACTGAAGATCTCTGGAAGTTTTAGTCACAGGAAAGTTTAAAGGGTACTTCATATGATTTTCCTTTCCTTTTTTCTGTCATAGTTCCCATCAGACAATATAATGTTTGAATTGCGCATATATAAGTAAGCAGTAATAACCAGCATAGTCAGTAGAGGAAGAGTTTTTAGCTTCAAACACAGGGTCATGAACCACGGAGAGACAAAAATCTATCTACAAAGTGTCAGTTCTGCTATTATTTATTTTACCAAATAGTCATCAGCTAATGAGATGCCAATAAACACAATTCTACCAAAGGTTGAGCAAATATTCCCGTGGAAGTCCAATAATATTGAGGCTTTGTGGTCAGTATCTTTTTTTGTTGTTCTCTGTTATACTCTGCCATTAAAACAGAGCTTTCTAACAGGTGACACCATCTTTTACCCTAATGTATCTACAAGCTGACTTTAAATCCAACTCTTGCCCAAGCAAATAGCTTCACCAAACCTTTAACTGCCAATTAATAGGCCAACTAACACCAATAACCTTACTGTCTTGACAACTGGGTTTATCTAAATGCCAAATCCTTCTGAGAAGTCCAGCAATCATCCCTGCTTATTGTATCCAGCTCCATGAGTTTACTCAAAACTACAATTTTTTAAACCATTCTGACAAAGGCTGCTCTTGTCCAAGTACAGAGCAGAGAGTCCTTGACTTGGTCTTGGTCTATATCAACACTGAAATCTATTCTTACGCCTTCTTATGTGTCTACAATAATTCCATTTGTCTGTCGAATTTTCCAGAGCTTTCATTTAGACTTATTTTAACTGCTTCCGCCTTGATGTTGTTATTGTGTTTTACTCTAGTGTTTATACCATTCCTCTAACATTAACTGCATTGCATATTGAGACTTTAGCTCCATTTGTAGTAGTTTTAGCTGATGAATACATCACCTTAATTGTTTATTTGAAAAATTGGAATGGCTCTGCTCTCACATGTGCTGTGAAGACATGCTGAGACATATATTATTTATCCTACTACCACTGCTGACAACTTCTTTAAAATTTACTAACTACCATACTTGTTTACAGCCTGAACAGAATGCTCCCTTTATGCATTAAGGCAAAAACAACAAAGTAGAGAGAGCGCGAGAGAGAAAGATGGGTCAAGAATTTCCAAGTGAATCTTAACAAGTGAAACTATTAAATATATATAAAAGTGATCCCAGCTTTCAGGATGGTCCGATGATAAATAGATGCCATAAAATTAATAAAAATGCTGCAGGGTTAATTTCACAGCCAAACAATACACTGGGTCCACAAAGAATAATAAGAAAAAAACATAACAGTGATTATTGCAGCTTACTCCATCTGCCAACACACATTTACAGTATATATCTCTGGGGATCCTCACAGGTATAATACATTTCCTGCCCCCTAGCCATAAGCATGCCAGCATGTCAAAGAAGAAGACATTTCTAAACATATATTTATGATACAAACTGTACTATAGATATGTTCAGTTTCAATTTAAAGCTCCAGATCATTAATAATGTATAGTAAGTGAAAAATCCCACCCATCATTTTTTTGTTTTCTTTAGAGATGCTGTTATCGATGCAATAAGACACCACGGGGAAAGACAATTCTGTTACTTAAGGCTGTTTTGCAGATATAACCCAAAGACTAAAATATATCACATTTATTTTTTTCCCTTCAGTACACAGAGCCAGGAAACAGGCCTTGTGACTTACTCCTTCTAAACCCAAATAGGATTAGTGTCACTATAAATTATTTTTTCTATGACTAAGATTGGGGGATTGTCTTTAACGAATTCTTAACAAGTTAAAATGATTAAGTGGTGAACTAGCTTACAACCCAAATCTAAAAAAGCCAACACAACCTCACAGTGTTGGCAAGCCACTACAGATTTAATTCGCTCAATCTGACAAATTAACAAATTAGAGTTACTAATTCTCTTTTGCTCATAAGTAGCATGATGCATTCAAAAATAATGTTTTCTAAATAATCATTGCTCACCCACCTACAACCGTGATGAATTACTTTCATTATTAAGAAAAGCATTAGGGATGGTTATTCACTAAAGGAGAACAGAGCAGCTAATTTAGTAGTCAAAAACAGTTTTAACACAGGGGGTCACACAGACTTCTAGGTACTGTGTTTAAAAGCAGAATAAGAGAGCAGCCCCTTCCAGAAAACTCACATTGGAAACTGGGCATACATCTAACGCACAAGGACATTCTATTTCAATCAAATAATAATATCAATAATTCAGAAGATACCAGATGTACCTGAGTACCGTATCTTGAATCCTCTCTTGTTGGTTGCGTGGTCAGTGGACCATCGTAGATAGAGTTGGTTTGTCTTTGATGTGAAGTTCAGTTGAGAGGAATGGTTACCACTTAGCGCAACAAGCAGTGGGCTTTGTCCGGAAGATCCTAATGAAACAAGTAATTTAGTTTTCAGAGCCATGTACAACAAGTGACTGATTTTTATAGACGTGCCTGTTTAGACAATACGCTATTTTGTCATTTAAGTATCTGTTGCAAAGAAACGTAGTGATGATAGTAGGAAAAATGTGATAAAGTTAAACTTAGTTAAACTTAGATACGAGTCTCCATGCATATCTCCAGATGAAAAATAGCCTAAAGTAAAGCGGCAATGAAATTTCTTAGATGTGAGGTACACACAATTACCAAGTTCAAGAAGTGACTTGCTACCTCCAGATTACTTGAACGGTGTCTGCGTTTGATTTTGTTTATAAAAGACACTTTTACATACTATAGTAGCTGAACAGCATTCTCCAAATAGGCTACTGTTCAGTAATGCTTCAATAGATTAGAAAACAAACCGGTCACTGATGCTTCCTCTGTGATGTCATTAATCTCAGAAATATCAGAGGGAGCTTACATTTGTTTGGACCACGCAAGATTAATAGAGAGAGAGAACTTGCGTGCAAATGTGTTAACCCATTTAGAAATTCCAGTAAAATATGCATTTAAAAAATGTGTTTGGGTAGCTTGTTATAATGTTTATTGGTATAAAAATGAACATTTTTAGCTGTCACTAGTCAAATTATCCTAATATAGCTTCATAAAGTTCTTAATATACACTGCACCAAAAGCCACAAAATTATACACAGAGCGCACTATCTACTCTGTACACAAATTTCCTGCTCCATAACCTACTTGGAAGTCCTGTGGGGTAAATTCCCAACACCCCAAATGAGAATTAAGTATTATGTATCTTATTAACGGAACTGTTGGTATTTTGAACAAGAAAACATAAATTAAAGCTGGATCTGAGTATGCGTGTGTGTGCAGATGTAACAAATGTAGGAAAGGATTGTTTACCATCAAAAATCTCCAGTTCATCAAACTGCTTCTCGCTGTGGAACATCTCCACATAGATATTGATGGTGTAACCTGAGGGGGGGGGGGAAGCAATCATTTACTGCCAAGTGCAAATGTACTGTAACATGCAACACATAGTGTATAGCAAATGCACAAACACATGCAGAGCCGTATGCAAATGTATGCATATTTAGGCTGAAAGACCAAATGCAGACACAGAGGTCTATCAGGTTCAAGAATAAAGCAGGTTAAGGTTAAGTAAATAACACACAGCTTGAGTGTCATTTCACTCAAGTTGTGTGTTAAATTTCAAATTTTTGTCCTCGCTGTAAAGAGATCAGTCTCTTTGGTTGCATCTAAATGCAGATGGTAAGTCTTCAGTCACAAGATTATTCCAACACACATGTGTAACCCCATAGACAGACAGACAGGATACACACTCTACCTGGAATCATGCGCAGCAACCAGGAGCATGTCTGGCTGTTTGGATAATTGCTAGGAAACCCAGGGCTCAGTATCACACCCGAGGATGAAAACCGTTCCTCATTGGCTGGGCACTGGGCTGAAGGGGTTACCAAAAAGCCAGTTAAAGCAATCAAAAATGTAAAAAGAATTAAGAATAATAAATACAGCCTTGATTCTTGCTTTAGATGCGTGGTAGTCACGTAACAGTTTAAAATGTCAGCATATGTGAAACCTAACGGCCGCATGCCCACTGATTCATCCTTTAAAAATGGTCCATTTATTAGACTTGAGCAAAATAACTGCAGAACTCTTTCAATCTTTCTGTATGTTGTTTGTTTCCTTAACAGGATTAAACACAAAAGGAGCGCTAGATCCTCTAAGAGAGATTTTTATTAGAATTCCTGTTATAAGAATACTGCTTTCTTTCTTTTTTTTATATAGAGGAAAAGGAGTTTCACATGATGGAGAAAGCCATGTGTTTCTTTAACACGGCTATAGAAGGAAAGAAACTCATTTTCTCAAATAATAAAAATCAGTATTTTTTTGTGTGTCTCATAGAATTACCAGTTGTCTTAGCAGATCTGAACATGTAACATTTTTTTTTGAGGAATCTTTACTCACAAAACCAACATGCCAACAATGAACTACTGTGTTACGGAATTATTATGCCCATTGTTGGAATATATGAGAAACTGGCTAAAATAAAAAGCCGCTACATACTTTTTAGCTAATTTTCAGTTTCAATGCAGAGAGACTGACGGCATTAGAGTCAGTGTGGTTCAACTACAGCCTAACCATTAACATTTGAATACCGGTACTTAAAATTTAAGTAACTTTGCCACAATGCTTCATATTAGTTTGATTTTTCGAAAAGTTGTATTACTGTGAGACTGTTTTTCAATTAGTGATTTCCTGCATTAACCTACATGAAACATGACAACTCTCTGAGAATGATGCTGAGCTTCTTTTATGCAGCTGGGTTATATGTTTTGACTCCAAATGTAATAATTACACAACAATAATTAAAGTTTTGGAGATGTGACTGGAGAAGCAACATGTCTTTTATGGAAGAGATATATTTTAGAAGCATAGAGATAGCAAGAGATAGCAAGAGATACTAAGTTGCTCATTCTGATTCTTAACATACTTATACAATGCCAGTGGAAATATTTCTGCTACTGCTAGCAGTAGTAGTAGTAGTACTAGTACATAAAATAGTGGGATAAATATAAGCAGTAATTAATTTTACACTTTTAAATAGGACTCATTTTCAAAACCATGACTCATTTTCAAGACTACGAAATAAAGGAAGCCACAACTGCCTTTAAACATCCATATAGGTTTAGTATTCACATGGGGTACCACTTAGAGCAGCTGCAGAATACATCCTGTGGCTGTGGATAGAAATTTGTCAACAAAATTGGGAGCCTAGAAAATGTGGGTGTTGACTAGGCAGGAATGATCTTGCAAAAAGACAGTTGAAGTTGAATAATGGAAAGCCAGGATCTGTCAATTCTGGAGCTTGTGGCGAATTACATGTCAGGATATCTCAGCTTTTGCTGTATTGATTTTGACTTCTTATTTTAATCTGTCCCTTGTCAGTGCATAGTAAATTCTCTTCCATAGGCAAAAAAACCCAACAACAGTAACGTCTGGTTTGCTTTGTTTTTGACAGTTCCTAAAATGTGCAGAAAGCGAAGAACTACCAACCATTTTAAAAACGTATACGGTATTCTGTTTACCATATACATGCTAACCTAAGAGAAACCAACTATACACTGAGGATAATAACATATTAGGATAGATCATTTCTGTAAAATATGCCTTACCTTGACATGTTGGGGGCGGGGTTTCAAAGAGCAAATGAGAGTTGAGTTTACACATAAGCTCTGCCTTTCCAAGCAGCGTGTATCCAGGTAAACAGCGATACTTCACAATATCACCTAAAATTGGAAAATTATATTATATAACATACATATATATCATTATAAATTCTGTTAATTTATTACACGAGGCAGGCAAAGAAAAGAAAACTTTGACCATAAAATTTCAACTGATAGGTTCACAACTGTTTTTAAGAAACAACATTATTTGTAACCCCAATCTAAAGGATAATAATAAGTACATAAAAGACTATATTAAATACTCTAAACAGACGCAATCGACTACTAATACAGATGACACACTGACTTTCTACAAATCTTTAAAATAATTGCCAAGTCGCAATGTATCTCTATGTATATCCCTTCAAAGAAGAGCTTCTTATTTTGTTATTACTAAAATGACTAATGTTGGAAGACTAGTCGAAAATCGCCTTTTCCTGAAATGAGTACATATTTGCATCAAATGAAGAGTGCAGATTTTATGCCCTCCCGTTTCACTGGATTTCAAGAGAAGAGGATCGCTTTACAGAAAATAAGGAGTGATGAGAGAAGGAACAACAATTTCCACAATCAACAGCCCTCTAAATGGAGCGTATTACATTAAGGCTTGAAAGAGTCTATCTTTATGAACTTTGGGAAAAAACTCTGACATTTTATGATTTGTATTTTTTAAGAAGCGAGCACCAGATTAATGTTGCTTCTTTTGCCTTCCAAAGAAAAACAAGAAAGGTTTTCCATCTTAAAGTGTTGTAAATCTACCGGGTGATGTAATGCATGCTTCGCACTTCCAGGAGACGTATAGTGCCTCACAGCATAAGACCAATTTAAAACAGAATAAACAAGCACATTATTTTCTTGAGAATGTTCAACAATTCTGGAATTTGGTAGCACATCAATAACAAAGCTAGTGCTCTCTAAGGAAATTCACTCTGGCAGGTTTTGTGAATGTAAAATTCACATGCAGTCAAACAGTCTGAGAGGTTTAATATTTGTGCATATAATTACGCCAAACAAGCCCAAATTGGCTTCACTTGTGGTGGGCTCAAATTTGGCACTTTTTTCATGTTGCTCTATACGGAGGAGGTATGAAGTATGACTATTATCACTGTTTCTTTTTTCTTTTCTTTTTTTAAATTACAGCCCTGTTGATCTAAAAGGTCACCATAAGCAAGCTGCTTTTCACAAATCACACACACAAAACAGGGCTGAGAGAAAAGAAAAAACTTGACAAGCAATCATTTATACCAAAATGCATGTTTATGAAAAGATTGATAGTAGTACATATAACAGGGTCCCGCCTAAAACACTATCATTTCTATGAAACATGGGGGGAAAAAGTTTGTTTATTTACATAGGCCTGAAAAATTGCATATAAAATCAAGAGGCCTTTGTAAATAGCTTTATCCAAACCATGACCAGGTGTTTGCCTAAAAAAGTGACCTCCTTTTGTTACCTGACAGAAATGCCATTTCAGTGCAGATAAATGTCCAGTCAGCAAACAACATATACACTGGCTAGTCGTTTTGTCTAAGCATGAGGGCAGATTCTTGCCCACGTCCAACAAGGCTTTATGTGTGATGTGGTCTACATTTTACATGACATTTGTGTGGTGGGAATATTCAAGTCTGCAGGTGCTTTGCCTGCTCTGGAACTGGCATTGACAACTCGTGACCAAGGAGAAGTCGGACTCCACTCTTCAAAGATATGCTACACCCTCTGGTTTGCATCTTCGACTCATACTACACCACGATGGATCTGAAGGATTGCTGGCTTAGATAAATTTTGTTTCACATTCCCCTGACCTCAACCCTATTGAACAGTTATGGCAAGCATCCCACAAGAAGTCCTTTGAACCAGGGGCTATCCAGTGAGACTGTCTTTCTAATACACCACATGGCAATTGCAACAGCTTTAAAATATTGTGTACAAAATAATTTTCTTTGCAAATGTGTCACTATTATTTTTATAATATTTGCTTCTAAGACACCGATACATAGAGGTACACTGAATGGATTTTATGAACAAGTGCCTCTGTACCACTAATAAAGCAAAAGAAAAAAAATACCGTGACAGACAAGCATGGGCCTGCTATATTTAGATAATGCATTTGCAAAGTAATGTGGCAGATTAATGAAGTAATCAATCAGCAGAATAATGACCTACTACAAGCCTGATCAGGTAGTTTTTCATTTTGATCTTATGATGTACCACATTAGATAAAGCTGACGATCCTTTTTAATTCTGAAGAATGTAACAAACGATATAATTAAAAAAATCTTGCTAAATTAAACAAATTTGTCATGCATGAATGCAGGTTCAGCCGACTTGTTATCAATAAAAGAGTTTTGCAGGTTATTCTGTTATAGTTGTTGTGTTTTTTGCAACTTTTAGCCAACATTTTTTCCCCGTATCAAAACCAATGATTATTAATCATGTCTATTACCTATTTGGAAATCCTCATCTTCATAGATCATCTCTGCATTCTCCACAACAGGGGGAGGAGGGCATTTCTTAAGACGGTACGCTAAAGAGAAGAGACGGAAAAAGGGGTTAACGTACTCACTATTGAGGAGTTGTCTTAAACACATTTACCTGGTGCAATATTACGAAAATCATGTTATTTTTCTCTTACTGTAGATCACTGCAGCACCTTTCCTTACACTTTCACCCCTCTCTAAAAATTAGACCTTGCCTATAAAAGGTAATAGGTAAGAAAACCTTATAATTTACCAGTATATGTTTAGTTTCTGTCAGCAAGATTACCAAGCTCAATTTCAAAAAGGTTGGCAGAGCATTAAAGCTCCATGTAAGGGAATTCTAATTTGGATGCATATCTAGATCACTTTCTTAAAAAACCCTAGAATAGAGCATATGGTGAAAAGAAATATAAGCAATTAGCCCGACTCTCAAATCTTCATAATCCAGAGTTCCAGAAGACTCTTGGATTCAAGTGTGATTATCATCCAAACATATTTGGATCAAATTTTTTTTACTTTTGCCTTTGTACTCTACCACTGTGGATTTTACATTGAACAATCAAGATGTCAATGACTTGCAGATGTTCAGCTTTAATTTGGGTTAAGTAAAGTACCACGGGCCACAACTTATTTTACAGTCAAATTACCTGTAATGTTATAAAATAACTGCCTGTATAACTGCCTGGATAGGACTTGTTTTTATAAACTCCCCTGACAAAATGAAGATAGTGTATGAATATATTTTTCCTTAGAACAAACTCTTAGATTTAGTTATAGGGTATTTGACTTTAAAATAAGTGCACTTTGCTCAGAGGCTGGTCACATTTCACCAAAATGAAACTAGGGTTTCAAATGTCTTCCATATGTCTATCAATTTTTTAATCTACTATTCCAACTAGGGTCAAAAGGGACTATTCCATCAGATAATGGCTGAGAGGCAGGGTTCACCATGCACAGGTCACTCATTAATCATGGCTAGCAAACTGACAGAAAACCATTTATGCTCATATGCATACCTACAGTCAATTTAGAATCACCCATTGCCTAACATGCATATCTTTGAACTGTTGGAGGAAAAGAAGAACCCACAGTTATGCCTTTGTTGAAGTAAAAACATAACATGAGATAGTAAACTAACACAATTTAAAAAATAATAATAATAGTAAGAAGTAATAGAAACTAATGAAAAAGAGTCAAATAAAGACAGCCCGGTAGTTGTTTAATCTTGAAAGGCCTATGACTTAATATTACGAAGCTATTCACTGTTAATTCTAAGACTACAACAAAATGTAGATAACATGTAGAAATAAGCCATTTGCTTTAAATTACCATGGAAGTTCAGAATGAAGAAGCCTCCAGTTGAAAAGTCTGAATGAAAGCGAATCAGGACCTTCGGGCTAGTACTGTAGGCTGTCTCTAGTGCAGTGTTACCACTGAAAACTCCCAGCTGAGGACTGGATGTATCTGGGCCGTCCCTAAATAGAAAGAGAGCAACAGTTGATGGGAAAGCTCAAGACATGGATACATTAAAAACTATTGACCGGCAAGAAGAGGAACCAAGTGTCACATTGCACATGCTGAAAGGTAACACAGTTTGAACTATGATGAATTAGTTTCACTCCTTGTATTAATGATTCTTAATATAGCGCATGTGAAGTTCATATTCTATTCAAAATTTGTTGTTGCAAAATCACATTTTTAGATGATTAGTAGTAGTAGGTAGTTTAGTTGTTTGTTTTGTATTCGGCTGCTAGAGCACTGACATGCCTGCAAAAATTGATCCACACCTCGTCTCAATATATATTTTTATAAATGTAGAATTACCTACAAAAGTACATTTGTTGATTCCCACTGAAGAAAATACATTTTAGTGATGAACTTTTTAAAGGGCTACATCCAGTCAATAAAAAAAAAAAAAGTGTAATATGTCAACACTGTGTACATGTTTCTGCTGCATCTCCAAAGAAGGGCAAGGACTTAAAATCACTTTCAAACTGTTATGAATTGCTAGTTGTAGAGTGATTTCCTTCTGCTGACTGCATTTAAACAAATGAAACAAAAAACAGAATTTGGTAATAACATAAAACATATGTATCTGGAATGTCCACATTAGTCTACTAAAGTGGCTGCAAGAATATTTTTTTCTTCTTTTCTTTGTTTTTATCGCCCATTTCAAACAAGTTCGTTGAACAAAACCCACAGATTAAAGGCTTAACTTCACTCATTAAATATTGAATGTTGTTGAAAGGTTACATTTTCTAACACTCCTAAATGCCCAGTTTTAGGTTTTTAATGAACATGCCATTGGATTAAACAAGGGTTTTAAAATTTTAATTCATGAAGAGTGCCTGGGATCTCTTGGCTCCTCAATAATTCAAGGTCTTCTGAAGGTGTTGGAGCTCATTTGGAAGATCAAAATGTGCTATATGGGTCATTTGAATTAAAACTGTTAGAATTTCTAGACTCTATTTTTACTCACTGAAAAACACACAAACCCAATAGCAATACCTTTCTTAGCCCAAAAGACATTTTCTCTCCTATTTATTAACACATAGATGTATTTCAGAGCTCTATTTATAATTTATAATTGAAAAAGGGCAAAAAGTCTGAAACTGTAGAGAAAAAAGTTTTGCTAGTGACATTTAATTCGGTGAATCAAAAGAAAACTATACATCTATAAAAGAAATTTAATAAAGCTAGTAATGCAAAGTCAAATACTTATGTGAAGAAGACCAAAAAACAACATGGTAACAGCATGTAACAACATGGTCGGGAACAAAGAATGAGAAGCTCTGCCACATATTCTAAGTAAGCATTGCTTTTGGAAATGAAGGTTAAAAAATACAATAAATCAGATTTATTAAGAGTTTGCACTGCTCATCTGCTGTGCACTTTGTAATACGTGTGACTGACAAAATTACAGTGCAGCCGAGAAAAGGATGGTATTGAGAAGATATGTAATTAGAGTGACAGGGGCTGACATGATTTAGCACCTAACAAATCCAAATGGCACATCAGATTTGGAGTCACTGGAGCTGGGCTGGAGCCTACCCCAGCTGTCACTGTGGGGAAAGGTAGGGTACACCTTGGACAGCACAGGCCACCCGTCTATTGCAGGGCTAACACAGAAAGACAGACAGCCACGCATGCTCACATTCAAACACATGCATGCCTTTGGACTGTGGAAGGCAAGCAAGCACAGGGATTCTATCCCAAGGGCTTTTTTACTGCGAGGTGACAGTGTTGATCACTGCACCCCTCCATCAATCATCACTCATCCATCATTCTGCACCTCTGCATCGTATTAGTAAGAAATAAAAACAGGAGCCAGGACCACTGCCAGGACCAGTTTGGCTAATGAGAGTACGGTGGCTATTACTCTGTTTTTGTTTGGCTTCATTTAGAGAGTAGGCAGTTACTGTTCCAAAAATATCAACCTAGTTACAATCTGCGGCCAAATATGTCTTCTATCAATTTGAGGTGGGGGAAAAAAGGAGAAACAAACAGCTCAACAAATTAATTGTAATGTGGCTTGATTACACTGAATAAAGGCATGTGGCTCCAGAAGACATTAGACATTTGTCATTGTGCATGATGATTAGATGTGGGTAGATGAAGCACTTGTGGATATTCAAACCATCAAAGCTTCATTTTTTCATGGTTATGTTTTTCACAAACCATACTTGTTTGCCTTCAAAGGCACACGAAGCATAATAATACACGGGAAGAATTTTACACATGATGATGAACACAAGAGGGAGGTGATGTAATATTTGTGCATAATCATATTATAGCTATTTCAGCATAATTTCAAAATAAGTTTAAATAACTCATTTTCGATTGATGTTGGAGTTGTTACTCAAAAAAGGTAATTTATTACACATTACTCATAACTTAAAAGTAATACAGTACATTACTTAATTGCTTAAGTACCGTAAAATGGCCTTGCCACATAATTACCAGCAATATAAACCTATAGGCCACACTCCTACACAACAGCACAAATTCCTTCCCTAATATGGACACATACACGATCTTACTTTTAGGTAAGAACAGAAAGCAGAAAACACAAAGCAAAATTGAAAAACAGCCCAAACTTCAAAACAACTTCAAAGCGATCTCCACAGTGATTTTACTTTAGAAACATGAACAGGCAGAAACAGAGGCTGGATGCCTGACTACTCATCTCTGCTTCTGACCTCCTGTTGACCTCCCTTTCCCATTCGTCAACCGAGATTTGTTGTATGTAATGTGTTACTGTAATCTCATTACATTTTTCAGTAATGTAGTAAGTACTGTAAGATGTTACCATACTAAATTCTGTAATTACATTACAGTTACAGTCATGTCGACGCTTGCGTTACAATGGTTCCTCAGTTATCTGCACGCCAGGCAGATAGAAAAGAAAACAGAAAAACCTCAAAAGTTGTTTTTGTTGTAAAGTGGAATGTGCATCCAGGACTGAAACGACCCCCTTCTAACAGAACGTCTGCTCTTTGCAAGCGTGTGCACAGACAACATGCTAATGCAAAGCTAGGCCAAGAATCCAGACTGATGTTAAAGCAGATGTTGCATGCTGACTCCAGCCCAGCAGCCACACCCTGATCTTCAGAATACTTTCAAAGGGCAGTTTGGAAAGGAGCTGTTTTGTGGTGAGGGCATTTTACAGTTTAGGATATCTGGAGATTCCAGGTGCAAAATGATGTTTACATTCTGAAGCCAGGTTATTATCTTAATCTTTCTAGATATCATTTCAGTTTATAACATTTCAGACGTTATAACATTTCAGAATCCACTTTCCCCCCCGAGCATATCAAAATATTGCATTGATATTGATTGAATGCTGATAATGTATAATTATTATTCTGAGCTGAGAATAAAATCTGAATTATTTACCAACATTATTCTAAATTTCATTCTCATCCACCACAGGGATATATTGAATGTGACACAAAGCATCTGAAATGCATAAAATATTGCCAGTATTATTATATTAAAGTATATAAAGAAATACTGCTTTTTTTATTGAGTGTCCAGCACCATTAACTACTGTACCGTGTTGCCCTGATGTTAGATCTGATGCCCACTGTTAGCAGTGGTATTTGGCATACAGCCAAACACAACAAGTGGAAGACCACAGAGGCTGTTTGGCTTTAGTCCCTGACATCTGGATGCAGCTGCTGTCACATAAACCCCAGGGGTGTACAGGACAGAAACCAGCAACCACGGATCACTGCGATATGATGCAAACACACCAAGATGAAGAGCATTCAAAAGACATTTGTAACAAGTTTGAGTAATGACAGGCCAAAACAGAGGAAAAGGAAATCAGCGTGACCACAAAGAGCAGCCAGTAGTAATTAACGATCACATCAGTGCAAGTGCATTCTGGGGGTTTTCGTGCGTAACAGGTAGATCTCTGACTTAACTATAAATGCAACTGGTGATTGTGAGCTTCTACTAACGGCAGCAATTTGTTGCTCAGTCTGAATCAAAGAAACGTTCTGTGAATGCACCACTCCCAAGTCCAATTTTGGCCATTTCATTAGCATTTATACTGTACTATTTACTACGTAAAAAAGGACATTTTTTGAAAGCCCTTTCATTTTCAGTACAGTAATTTCTTTTAAACTGAGAGCAAGTTTGTTTTTTCATATTTAGTGTGACCCGTTTTCAGCAGCACAAACATTGTCTTATTCCACTTTCTATCCGACTGAATTAGAGCATCCAAGTAGTCCCAAATCATTATAAAACCTGTGGCTGCGATCTTATGCTCTTATGAGTTCAATTAGATAACGTCAGTTATCCTGTTTTATTAACAGTTCACCGCTGATGCATATAATTAAAAGTATTTCAAATACAAACTCCATCATTAAAGAAAAAAATGCAGCAGGCCTGAGTTCATATAGTAAATTTAATGTAGCCTGGTAATTCACTGTAAAACCCACTGTTCCTGTTAAATCGCTTCAATTTTCCACATGAAAAGCATATTCGTTTTTGTCTGGGTAAGTCGAAAAGTCAAAAAGAATATTAAGGAAGAAACATTTTTATAAGAGGATGTTTGAAGTGATAAGTATTAATGCCAGCAGACTCTATTTACATGCATATAATGCAGTAGACCTTTGGATTAGGTGCTCTTAAGCTGTCTAAGACCCTGGAAGTTAGATAGCATCCCACTGGGTATGAGAAAAGCACTGTGCTCCTCAGTGTCAGCCCCAGGTCACTTCCAAATATATTCATGTGTCTGAGATATAGCTACATTGAGCTATTATGTGTGAACTAATCTCACATAACCGAGTTCTTTTGGTTCCCTACAATCTATGAATGTGATTTTATAATTTTGTTCCCTGTGAAATGTGCCAAAAACACATAAATCACTGAAATCAATTTGCAACTGCAAAATAATTCAACATAACGCCTCTCCATAGCAGAATCCATGGTTCTTTTAGCTGGCGAGATTGAAAGCGAGTAGTCACCCACTGTAAATGTATTACTTTCCCACCGCCTACATTTCTGATGCTTGCTCCCTAGAGCTTGACTCTAGAGCCTGAAATGTAAAGCCTGACCTCACCTAAGCACCAAGTATAGCTAAAACCAAAATCTGCTGGATCTTAATTTCCTTCCTCATAAATCTACTGTTTAAATCTACTGTTATTATTCAGGAAAATTAATGCATATTAGGTGAAATTTTCTCTTGACCCAAGCGCTTCAGATCCAGCTGAGTCTTGTTAGATTTGTGAACCCAGCTCTGCCACTCTTTTCATTACATTTCCCACTCCCAACTGAATCTCATGATTACTTCCAGAGTTCCCGAGCCCTCTCTGAGTCTGCGTATGGCCTTGGTACTGAGTTAGATTGAATTGGTCAGTGGTCCCATTGTAAATGCATTGCTCTCATACACCCCGTATTACACTTACCTCCACACTGAATCCTATTATTACTGCTGAAGAGTCTGCGTATGCATTACATAGCACAGTGTATGTGTGCGTATGTACTTTATTATCTAGGTTATAGTGTATGGTCTCTGCATACGAACATATACGATAAAGTTTATGTATAATTAACGTTAGAGAAAATAGAAAAGTAAAAATGAATAAAAGATGATCAATACCAGGGATAAAATTCAATATATAGCCCTAAAATATGAGGAGAATGTGTGAATGTGTGTGAGACAGACAACTGAATGCATAATCTTAGTAAAAGTTGATACATTTTTGGTGTATTCTCATTAATGTGCAGAGAGTAGACAGAGTGAAACTACACTCAAGACTTACCCATCAATGATTCAATCCCTGCATGCATGAGACATTAAATAACACTTCTTCATTTCTGCGTGTGTAGTATATGTCTGCGTGTGTTTTTATGAATATTAAGCCATAACTGTACCCAGACTTACCAGACAGCAATGTAATCGGTGACGGGTTCTGTCTGCAGTAAGGTAAAATTTATATAAACTCCATGTCCGTGGGGAACAGTGATGAGCCAGCTGCAATCTTGGGAGTTTGGATATTCATTTGGGTACTGAGGTGAGTAGATGGTCCCATTTTCAGCTGTGACATTATAGCCACAAGGAGCTGTAAAAAGCAGAATTATAACATAATTTTCACTTTTTCTAAAATGCTAAAAAACTAAAGTCAAGAATGACTGCTGAACAGCAAACACTGAGGAATGTAATTAATAGTCTGGAACAAGAAGCGACAGAAGTGACAGAATAATAATTTTACAAATAATTTATCCAGTAAATGTTCCAAGTGACATAAGTGACTTACTAATTAATTGTTTACAATGTCAACTTGTGATACAGGTGAAAGAAAAAAAAATTTCATTTTCTAAATGTCTACATTAGAAAATGCAACTGCTTGTTTAGTAAGGGTGTAACAGCATGAAATAAACTTTCTACTATACGACCTCCACATTTTAAATACATCTTTATTTTTAAAACCAATTTAAAAGTATTTATATTTTCCAAAGTACTAATATATCAAGAAGCTATGACTTATTCTTACCCTCACATCGTGGAAATGGGTGGTTCCACTTCCGGTTGATACCATGCAGGCATGTTAGCACTGTGTGTCCAATCAAAACATAACCAGGGTAGCACTGAAAAGTTATAGATTGCCCAGCGCTGTAATCATTGTTGATGATGTCACCGTTTGCAAAAGGAAATGGATCATGGCAGTTTTGAAGTTGGTAGCCTACAGATAGAGATAAGAGATATATGTGAGGTAGGTAGAGATATGTGAAGCTGGGGAAGAAAAAAGTCATTTATTTTTCCAAGTTTCTTACATTTTTAAAAATTTCTGTCTACCGGTAATGGATTTGAGGTAAACTGAAAAGAATCTCTGACCCACAGAGACAACAAGTAATAGCTAATGCAGCAACATCAATAGATGTGATCTCCTCCTACACAGTTATCGGGCAAAGGTATACACGGGATGCTAGCACTTGCCTGAGGAAATGTCAGTACCACAGGTATATTTAGGGCAGTTCTCACTCTGCGTGAGTGTCATGGCAAGTCAAGCTCCTTCATTAAATGTGCCGCTGACAGAGAGCAGAGGTGGCTGATATCGGAATCCCAATTGTTACAAAAGGCTAGAGAGAAAGGCAGCACCTAAAAACACTAGAACAAGCATTCAGCACCTGGTCAATACAAATTGTGTCTGCTGCACTAGACAGCATCCACAATGCAGATTGTGCAAAATGCTCTTGGGTGTGGTCTATGCTGGTAGCAGCAGGCTGTAAAAGGTAGGAAAGAATGGCTTAACATGCATTTGAGGGGCAGGATGTTCACAGTGCAAGACCTCAAGTCCAAGCAGGACATGCAACAAATAATACAGCTGATCCTAGCTAAACAAAAGCTAATAAGGTTAACAGATCATTGCAGAAATAGAACAGAAGAGACAGAAAGATGTGATAGACGCAGATCTCTCATAAGAGAGCAACAATGAGATGAGTGAATATGAAAGGATATGACACCACAGAAATTCATGGAGGTAATAAAGAACTATGGTGATTGTGGAAAATGAAGGCCAAAAGATGTGCACTTGGAAGGAGTATTACTCGCAGTAATGAAACTACAGCCAAGAATGTGGTTCCAGCAGATTCCCAGGGCAACATTTAAACTTTCTATGTACAAAAGTGTACTTAAAAGGTGCAGCAATGTCAGCGTGCCAAAACCTAAAACTGGAATAAGAACTCCCTTAAGCTTTTATAAGCGACATTTGAGTTGAAATGTGTGTGTATGTATTCACACTGATTTTTTTTTGGCATAGAGTGCTTATCCAACTTAGCTTTTAATAATTTGCTTGCAGCTATTAAGCCTTTTTAACTGTAACATGTTATGCCCTTGAATACAAAACCAGAGTGTGTACGTAATATTGAGAAAGCATGCACCGAGGTTGGAGGTGTTGTGGACCTCTGTCTGCATTGCATCTTCTCATCAAAGAACTGTTAAAAAAAAGCATCTGGTGCAACTCCACGTGAGGAGGCTTGTCTGCATCCTCTACAAACAACAGCGGGATAACAGTGATACTGACTGCAGTGCTAGAGGACTTCCAAATCAGAGGAAAAAAGGGAACTCACATTAATGCGCACATGATTTTTGAGTTTGCTTATTTGAAATTGAATAAGCCTTGTTCTAGTTATGCTGGCATATAGGCCTACAGTGCATCTCTTGTGTCTTTGAAGTGAAGCACTTAGGGCTACAAGTAAAGCCTGCTGGACAAGATGCCAGTCTCTCACAGGGGCTTACTAACAATCCATCATTTTTAATGATGAGAGGAAAGCCATGAGATTTTTAAGTCTTTAGCATGACTCATTCATGGATCAAAGCTCAAAACCTCATAGCAATACTTTCTTTCTTGGAGTTGTGAAAGCTTTGCACTGTGGCTACTAGGTTTGGGATATTAATTTATTCAGAGCATTTGAGCAGACCATTTTTATGAATCATTGCATTGAATAAATTTGGACAAACTAAACAATGGGACTCATTTCAACACAGGTCTGTTATCATAGTGACCCTTGAGGGACTGTAGATGCCTGCAATAATAATTCAGGGTCTGATATCTGTAAAGACTGTATTGACTAAAAAAACCCCAAACCAAAACAAACAAACAAAAGAGATCTAAAAAGAGAAAAACCACCCATCAACTCACCCTGATAGGTCAGTTTGAATCCTGGCCGGTTCTCTGAGTGGTCACTGTAGAAGTGGATGATCGTCAGGTGGGTAGTGCTCAGTAAAGGGGGTGGGAGCTGTGAGCCAGTAAACTGACCAATAAGGGATGAGCTGTGCTGTGGACCAGCCCTGACTTCTAGGAAGTCATGGTTGTCTTCTGAAGAGAAGTTTTGGAACTGAATATGAGCTCCTGTAATGCAAATTATAAAGACACATGCTATAAACGACTATATAAAAGACCTGATAGTACATTATTTCAATACTAAGAAGAACTTTACTTTACTTGCATAATGTGCACACAGCATACACACATGGTGCACGTTTACTAATCGAGTGCAGTACGTTTACATGGTTTGAAATATTTTTTGTCTATTTTCACTGCAATATTTTTTGACTATTTTATTGTTTTTTTTGTACATGATAACTTGCATCAAAAATACAACTGTACATTTATTGCCCAGGTTTTCTTTTTTTTAAATTTACATAATCTATTACACTTTTTGCAAATGTATATCATACACACAAAATAATAAATACTACGTCCCCCTAAAATTTCCAGTTCCTGTATTTACCAGCACATAGCAAACAAATATATAGATATAAATCTGCTGCAGATTCTGTGCTACAAACAACTTAGCCAGCAGATGTACTGAAAGTGACACCTTTTTTTTAGGAATGCTCTTACATCCATACTACTTACCATATCCAGTTGGCAGGGTGATTTGCCAGGTGCAGTCCAGGTTGCCGGGGTAGTTGCCAGGGAAACCTGGACTAAGGATGACACCACTCATTTCAGTCAGCACCCCACCACAACGAGCTGAAACCACAGGGAAAACAAACACACTGTTAACACTGAACAACGTAGTTTAAAGATCACTGCTTCGAAAGTGAAGTTCAAGTGATGTGTTTTTCACAAAATTCTGTAAATTCATCAGCCGCAGTGGTGAATAATACATATCTTTTTAAGTAAGAGCCTTGTTATGGCATCCTTTTCTATAGACATTTTTGGACATAAAAGGGTTGATGCAAATATCTCTTACAGAAATAGGTAAAGCAGGTCTGGAAAGGTGGTCCTGACATGTCAAGTCGAGTTTAACTGGAACCGGCTTCTGAGATCTTTTACCAAGGACTGAATTATTTAAGTTTCCATGCAAACATCAAGGTTACACAACACTATTGCATAAAGGGTACAAATAACACACACACACATACACACACATAAGTAAACATATCCAGTGTGCCTGAGTACTTATGTCACTTTGATACACCAGTAGAACATATTTTCTTCCAAACTGAATCGCTCACTCGTAACACAATTTAGCCAGCGGTGCAGTGTATTTGCATTTGAGCGCGTTACCTATGCATAGAGGGGGTGGGTAGTTCCATCGACGCACTGTCCCCGGCATGCAGGAAATGTGAGAGTGACCCTGAAAGTAATCACACAGTGGTTAAACTTGTTAAAAAATATGTAAGTGTAAGGAATGCTGATATATCTTCACCAGGTAACTGTATTCTTTTTCCCTTTTTTGTAAAAAAAAAAAAAAAGAAAAAAAAAAGGGGGGGTTTTAAAGGAAGTGGAAGCAAAGGCATAACAATGGCATTTTTCAAAACCGGAAAATTCATATTTAATAAGCATCTAATGTTTTAATACTCCTAAATAAATACATGAAAACCCATGACCTACTATATGACACCAGGGTAAAAATATTTTTGAACATTTGTCTAATGGTCAGTTTGTGTGAGTGTGTTCATTACCTGCAGAGTGTAACCAGGTTCACAACTGAATGCCACCACCTCATTGACCATATATCTGTCTCCAGTTTTAATTCCATTGGCTGGAATCATTGGTTCTGGACAAGTGGTAAGTCCAACCGCTGTAACAATGTATGAAATGAACAAAAGCACAATGAACTATGTTATTACTATTCATAATTTCACTGTTATTTTGTCTTCTCACTCTCCGGGTCCATTCATGTGTTTTGGACTTGAGCACACAGAAAGAAAATGTAAAAGTGATGTTGTCATCAGTTCTAAAAGTTTTACGCAGACATGGAAAATCAATGTTTGTCCTTATAGTCGTTCATCTTATGGCCAACTAAAATCGTTTTATTTTCCCTGTGCTCTCTGCTAAGCTTCAACTGCAGTATCTCCAGGAAGCCTTTCCTGTCTTCCTCATTCACCTATATGTGACCTTTATCTTGACATGAACAAACTGATTATAAAACAACATCACAACAAACACACAAGTTTACCCAAGTTTATAAGTTGTTTGTATACCCCAAAATAGTGTGTCTGAGCAGGCTGGCTTTTTATAATTATAGAGATTAATTTGATGGATATATAATTCACAAGATTAAGTCACAAAAGCTCTAATGTCTTTTTGTCATACACAAAGCTCATTTTAGAATTGACAGCTAGTACAATGATAAAGCGTGAACTTTTTCGATGTCGACAGCAGCTTCTGAGACGTGCTTAAAAATATGTGAAGGTAACACAATGACTTTTGGTTATGTATTCCCAACACAATAAAGGTTAAACACATCCTTAATAAGTTTGACAGCAGCAGGCCCTTATCGAATAGCATCGGTAGGAGTGTATCTGTGTGTGTGTGTGTGTGTGTGTGTGTGTGTGTGTGTGTGTGTGCTGTGCGGTGTAGTGCAGACAATTGTGGAAACTTCCGCAGGAGCCTGCCCCAGAGCGGTTACCATGGCAACAAAGGGGTGGGAGAGGGATAGAGAGCAAAAGAAGAGGAGACAGAGGGGTGAATGTTTGTATGTGTGTGTGTGTGTGTGTGTGTGTGTGGACTTCTTGGTTCATTATCTACCTTCCTACCAGCAAAACGTTGCGAGCCCACTGAGCTTACACACACACACACACACACACAGGCTCACCACAAATACATGCACACGCATCCAGGTGGCCGAGATTCACTGAATGACATTTGTGAGTGTGTGCGCATGAGCGACTTGTACATGAGAAAGTGCTTGAAGAAGGACTGAAGGGTACTTCTTTTTTTTTTTTTAGATGGACCAAAAGTGAAAAAGCTGCGGGAGACTCTACACACACGCATACACACACACACACAGTGTATTATTATGCAGAGAATCAGCGGGCTGTCATGACAACTGATCAATGAAAGTATTCCATTTGGCTGACCATCTTTCTCTCTCTGTGTGCGAGCGCACTGTTTTTCCCCGGGAATGAGGGAGCAGTAATGCCCTGTGAAATGCTGACAGCACCACAAACCACTCCACTAGGGCCACTAGACTACGACTAGACAGTGTCAGCATTTAAGTCTAACTGACTGGATTTACAATACTTTTGTTCCAGTTTATGTGAGGACAGGCAAGGGAAAAAGATCCCTCTTTCTGCCCTTCAGATGAAACACCCTCTAGTCTGCCTAAAATTATGAAAATATAATTACAAAATTCACGTCTTCAGGAGATGTTTTCTGCCCACTTATACACGCTCCCACACTGACATTTTTTTACTCATGAATGTTTGATATCTTTCTTCCTATAGAAAACCCAGAGTAAATACATGGAAAATATGCAAAAGATAGCTTCCATAACAGTGTTTGTTAAGTCTGGTTGTGAGGTGTTGTTTGAGGTGCTATGGCTGTCATCATGTTGTACACACACAGAGGTGATCATATTTGGACAAAAGGGGAGAGTGCTAAGATGTCAGCAACTTTACCCATCCAGATACATCCATTTAAAGTATTTAAAGTAACCTGCTAATTAGCAATATGTAACAAACGAATCAAATAGTCATAGTTTGTTTTTGGAACTCCGGATTAAAAGTTTCTGTTACTGAGATTGCCTCTTGGGAAATCAGAAGACGGTGCAGTGAAAGATGGGTGAATAAGAGATATTGTTGCAGAAATAGTTCTATCATTTGAGTTTTGATTGTGAATTTGAAGATCATAAAGTTGAAATCATCAGTAAGAGTTTAGTCTTTTAATGTCTTGCAAGTTTTTTTTTAAAATAGTGTTTAAAAGAAGGATCAAATCGAAGTATCAACTGTGGTCAAATAATAATTTTTATGCATCTATTCTGATCACCTTTTGAACAGGTAGGTTGACTCATCTCCGGAAAACTTTGTTTAATAAAAAAGTTAAAAGCCTACTTTGTGTTGGGGTCTCCTGTACAGAACCTCTCTGGAAGGCAAACGTCTGCTACATAATGAAGAGCTGACAATCATTTTAAGATAAGTAAAACTCTAGTGTGAAACCTGCAAGATATTTTTTAAGGTGCTCTGGGAAGGAACTGGGTTCCATGAAAAGAACAAAAAGATTTCTTTCCAGTAAACAAAATTAAATATCATGTACTGGGTTGGTATTTGGCATATATTTGAAAACATTACTTGAGAAGACAGAAATGCTACAAGGACACATGGTCATAAGAATATGGACAACAGTGAAGATTTGTGTCCTTCACTTTTTTCCCTTAGCCTTTCATTCTAACCTTACCTATCATTTATCGTCTGACTCCTCCCTTTTCCTTCTCTACCCTCCCCTGAGCCACGCCTCAACAATCTCTGTGTATCCATTATTAACAGCCAAGTTGAAAAGATGCAGAGATTAAGGTCCATACCCGAGGCCTTGGAAACTGCTAAGCAAAGACTCACAGCCTTGGCCAGCTGATTGAAGATGTACAACAGAGAGATAGAAGGCAGGAGAATGAACCAGTTGTTCTCCACAGAATGAGCCAAGGTGTACTCTCAGTGGCAGGGGAACAATATGAGAACAGCATCACCAAGGCTGGAGACGGAGCAATACTTCTCCCTGATGGGAGAAGGACACAACCCGTAACAACAATGCTCAGTGGCTAGTGGATCTAAGAGCAGACCACAGCAACCTCCCTGAACAGAGTCCAGTAACCATCACAGTGGGAGACATCCAAGAAAGGGTCTCCAGTATGAAGAATTGGACAGCACCAGGCCCTGACATGGTTCACACCTACTGGCTGAAGAAGCTGACTGCACTCCATGAGTGTCTGGCAGCACAGATGAACCAGCTGCTAGTTGACGAGAGACACCCGGAATGGCTAACCGAAGGCCAGACAGACCTGATCTTCAAGGACCCCCAAAGGGACCGCTCCCATCCAACTACCGACCAATAACCTGCCTTAGTACCACATGGACGCTCCTGTCAGGCATCATAGCGGACGAGCTACCAGAAGGCAACATTGCAGACATAGAGGACAGTTACAAGCACCTGGGGATCCCACAGGCAAATTGGAACCATGAAGAGGCCGCTAGAAAAGCTGCAACCACCAAGTAGCTGCAGAGGGTCAGGCAAGTCCTGAGGAGTCAGCTGAACGGTAAGAACAAGATCCGGGCTATCAACACCTATGCCCTGCTGGTGATCAGGTACCCTGCTGGGGTAATAAGCTGGCCAAAGGAGGAGATAGAAGCCAGTGACATCAAGACCAGGAAGCTCCTGATCATGCATGGAGGGGTTCACTCCGAGTCCAGCACCCTGAGGCTATATGCTAAGCGGAACGAAGGAGGCCGGGGGCTGGTGAGTGTCAGCACCACAGTCCAGAATGAGACAGCCAACGTCCATGAATACATCAGGAGGATGGCTCCAACCGACTCCGTGCTCAGTGAATTCCTCAGGCAGCAGAAACTCAAGAAAGAGGAGGAAGAGGAGGAACCATCATGGAAGGACAGGCCCCTGCACGGTATGTACCACCAGCAGATAGATGAAGTGGCTGACATCCAGAAATTCTACCAGTAGCTGGACAAAGCTGGACTGAAAGACAGCACAGAGGCACTAATCATGGCAGCACACAACTCTGAGCACATGATCCATAGAGGCTGGGGTCTACCACACTAGGCAAGATGTGTGTGTGTGTACACACAGAAGTAATATAGCATCCCTAAAAGTGACCAATCTTGCTAGTTTGTGTGCATCAACATGCCATCACAAGGAATTCAGAGCGTAGCAAAACAGACAACGGAGGCTCAAATATGTGCACTCGCTACACACACAGAGAAATGCACGTATTCACACAAACACTGAAACCCCCATGCATATTTACAAAAGGGGACATGTTCATTGATCTAGAAGTGATTCTAAGTTAAAACAACTACAAAGGACTAAAAAGCACAACCATGCTCTGACGGGTGTGTAAAAGCATGATGTTAATATCTGTGTCTATACCTTTGTCCATCTACATATTTGTGTGTGTATGTGCACGCAAGTGAGTGTGTGTCTAAGTCTAGTTGATTCTGTTAAGTCCCTCCAGGTGAGCATTCTGCGTGTGTGCTCCAGTGTGGGTCTCAGTATGTGTGCATGCTCTCAGGCAGTACCAGTTCAGGTCACTGACTCTTGCTATTTAATGTTAAAGTTCTGGCTGTATTGTTGTCTGTGTGCATTTGTAGATTCTTGAAAGAAGAGACCCAAAATCGATTCAATTCTTGGTTCTTGTGCATCAACGAGTATGTTCTTTCCAGCCAATGAATCTAGCATTGCATCGTGCTATCCTAGTATGAATATTAACAGTGTTCCCTTACTTTTGTATTCTAGGTGAAAGCCTGCTGCCACCACACTGATGTCACTTTGAAAGTGAAGAAGGAGCTGATTGGATGTTGAGTTGAGGAGAGCAGGAGCTGTTGTCCCTGAAAAAACACAAAAAATAAAGATATCATAGACCAGGTGAATGATTAGAAAAAGCATTAAAGTTTGAGGAATATAATATTAGATATACAGGAAGGAACCCCTTTCTACATAATGGTGCCTCTTTTTCAGCAAGACTTAGACTATAAGTCTTATTTAAATCCCAGGACCAGCTGGGAAATTATGTGCAGAGAAGGTGAACAACCCCTCACCCTCCATGGATAGCTAGCATTTTAATGTCCTTATGTGAAGCGGCCCTTATCTGCCCCAGTGAAGCTGCTCAGTGGTCAACACCAGATCACTGTGGTTATAGTGGGTAGCTCCCCGGTGTGCCTTCCTTAGAAGGGCGCAGTCAGTTGTGTGTGGGTGGGTGTGTGCGTTGCCCTATGGGCAACATGTTTTATGTGTGATAGCTGTGTGACAGGTATGTGCTTGGGGCAGGTCACAGGGGAAACTCTGCAGGGAAATCATAAAAGGTTAGATCATTCTTTATCCCTGCCTGTCTTCTTTCTATCCCTTTTTTATTTTCCTTTTCCTCCACCTTCAGTCTCATGGTGACACTCTTCTTACTGACTGCTTAGAATTGGAAGAATTCTGTGTCTTAAAAAGATTTATTCTTTATTTAAGATATATATCATATTTTTGGTATTACAACTCATCCATCACAGCTCTCCGGTGTATGCCATATGTGTGTGTATCTATAGTTTAAGAGCTGCCATATCTAATTCATCATAGATCTTGTGTGTTTGTGTGTGTGTGTATCCATAGTTTAGAAGCTGTCATCTCTCATCCATCATAGGACATTGTTTGCATGTGTGTCTGTGCATAACTTAATGCATTTAGGTGCATGTGTGAGCATGCTGTCTTACCAGAAAATGACCCTAATTTGGGAGCTGTCATGTCTCCTCCATCGTAGATCTCCAGAGAGTCCCAGTTGTGCTCAGTAGCAAATGTCATTACTTGGATCTAAATAGCCAACAATGATAATAAATGAACACAACAGCCAACAGCTTCCTCCAAAATTAGTGTATATCCAGTAGACTATGCATTTATATTTAAGTGTATATATATATCTGTACCTGAATCCCAGCCCCTTCACTGACATGAATCCTCCACAGACAATTGAGACTGTTTGGGTAGGGTTCAGGATAGCCAGGAGACAGTATTGTCCCGCGACGTTCAGTCAAATTACCACTGCAGGGAACTAGAATGAAGACATAAAATCCACAATTCTTGGCAAAACATTATAACTAAATGCCAACAGATGGGGCAGGATATTGGAATATGGCTCTTCGTTCCTAAAAACACACAATATGGTCTTCAAATTATAACAACAGCGAGCCAGACAGGAAAAATAGGAAAACAAACACCTTTTATGGCATAAACTGAGGTGAAAGTTGAGGCTTTTTACAAAAAACACAGCTCTCAACAGGAACGCTAGAGTTCATACGGATGCATTTAGTTTTAGAATTAAACTTCAATCATTACTCTCATTAACTAGTACAAGATGCTTCACAGAAAGGACTAATTACTCAAGGCCTTTTTTCATCTGCGTTTTCATCAGTGCTCTCTGGGGATTTTAAATGTCATCAGCGAAGTATCCCAGAATGCACTGCATGCCAACGAGTATGACATTGATGGTGAAGAGCTTAGGCTTAATGCTGCTGTTTGTTTCAGAGGACAGCTGTTAAGTTGTTTTATTAATTTTTTCTGGGTTTTTTTTTCAGGTAGTCCTTCAGTCTTTCGCTTATCCAGATTTTGCATTAATACTTAATAATACTCAAATCTGCACAGACCTGTTCAGGGATCTAAGGTCCTGCTTGCTAGGTGACATCAAGCAGTCATACTGATGACTCTCACCCTGGCTCTCAAAATGACAGTTGGCAATATTTACAGTCATGCCAGGGAAAACAGATATATCTCCCTTTGGTTATCTATTGTTATCTCCTTTGTTGTGTTTCAAATGTGATATCATTCTTACTGGAAGATAAAACTGGATCATTGATTTGAAAGAGATATTGTTTTGCTGTCAGTCTGTCTGATGGTTAAAGTCAAACTACGTGTGGCCTTTGGGGTCCTTTGCACAGTTATCCAAAATTATAAACAACTGGGGACTTTATTGATGCTTAAGACAATTTTTAGTCTTACCTATACAAGTTGGTGTTGTTGTGTTCCACTGCGCAAGGGCACCTGGTACCGCCTGGCACCAAATCGCATTGGATCCCTTTAATAGATATCCTGGATTGCACTCAAACCGAACCACAGAGCCCACTGAGAACTCTGAACCAATCCGCCTGCCATACCGAGGCTCAGGTACTGAACTGCACTGGCTGTCACTGGTCCGAGGGACAGCTACAATAATGAGAGGAATTACATGATTCAAGATGAGGAAAGACAGGAAATAAACATATGAGCAGGGCGACTTTAAATTTAATCTTGAATTGAACATATGTTATTGTGTTTAAGTGAACACATGTCAAACACAGAGAGAATTACCTTGGTAGACAAAGTGAAAGCCTCTAGCTGATTGGCCACTTTTAGCATTGAACCGGAGCATGATCTGATTGGAAGTTGCCAATGGCAGCGTCTCTCCTGAGAAAAAAACAAAACAAAACACATATATCACAATGATTTCAAAATGAATTTTAATCCAAAAACGTTTTTGTAGAAGCTTTAAAAGTAGAAGACAACAGCAACAACATACAGATCCTTTTTAAACCTACATGTGCTACAAAGATACAGACTCTCAGTTCCACAAACATTCACCGTGCATTTAAGTATATGTTAAGTGCCTATATATTTAAGAGTACCAGCTTCCATTCATAACTCAGCAATAAGCAGGGTTTTTCATTCTTTTTCGCTTTTTGGTAAAATATGTGCCTCACAAGAATTAAAATGCAAAACAAAGACGCACACACACGTGCACACACCATCTCAGCAGGCATATACAAACAGAGATTTATATGCACACACATACGCAGGCAAATGAAGTAACAATGATAAATGGGTAAAACATGGCCTGGTGTGGCTGACATTTAGAACCATCATTAGCAGCACGGGGATCAGGATGTGTGTGCGTATGTGTAAGTCTGGTATGTGTGTATGTGAGTTAATATGTTTGTGAGTCAGGGAAATCAGTCAGTTAGGTGGAACAATGTGCTACAAAGCTGTTTGCCCCCTTTTTTCTTGTGTATGTGTGTGTGCGTGTGTGCACATGTGAATGCGTGCGTGAGTAACGGGTAATGATGCGGATAACATTATTTTGTAAAGCGTGGTATGTTTCATTCGTTTTCAGCCAAAAAAAAAACAAAAAACCTCAACGCAAAAAACCCAAATGAACTTCAAGGTATGAGTCATTCATTCTATATATACCATTACCAATTAAATTAGACGGGTTGTATTTATCAGAAAAAAAGGCAGCTACATCCAGTCAACACATCTGATCTATGAGCACAAAAGAGCAAAAATGTAAGCTCGCTTGTCTTTTTATCAAACTCTAAACCACTCCACTATTATAAGGAACTTTACTCGTAGTTGTAGTTACATTGTTTACTAAACACAGTCATTTTCTTCCCTTATAATTCTACAAGCAAAAGGAGGTAGAAAAAGTGGGGGAGAAAAAGAATAAACACAAGAAAGAAAATATTCTGAAAGTTATGATTTTGACATAAAGGAACTAAACGTCACTTCTAAGGGGATTCCCCTGCAGCGTGCCTCCAGGCCATAACACACGAAATTCACACAAAAGTTAAACTCTGAGGCGATGCCTTCGCACTTTACCAGCAACGATGTTAATCATTATATTTTTTTTTACTTAACAAATTATTATTAATATCCTTTCATCTAGATCAAATTAGTCATATCTTTCTATTTCCATCCATCTGTATTACTGTGTAAAGACTCAAAACATTGGCAAGCTGGGGTGACTCAAAGTTGGAAGATAAGAAAACCCATGGAGGATTCTGTTAAGGAGTATCAGTGCTACTGTATGTTGTATGGCCCCAGTGAGACGCTTTCCACTGCTGATTTCCTCTTGTAAAGATAACCCGTAATGGATTTTCACCAAATACATCACTGTCAAATAAATTGTGATAACGACCACTGGTGCTGTGTTCTACAGCCCCCCAGAGCTGCTTTCTTACAGAAGATTTCATTATTTTTCTCTTTCGAAAACAGCTCAACAGTGCAAAAAAAAAGGAAAAAAAGGAAAATTGTAGGTGGGGCAGCTTTTCAAAAGTATAATATCATGCATATATAAGTGAAAAAACAATAAAACAACAGTTTCTTTGATGACAATGTAATATTAAAAAAATATAAAAACTGCATTCCTCAGGCTGTGTCTGGCTGTTTCTGGCACTAGAGTTGATCAACAGACTCACCTGAATGTGAACCAGCCAGGGAGCTGAGCAATCGGGCGTTGTCATTGGGTCCATCAAACAGTTCCACTGAGTCATTCATTGCTGTTTGGAAGACAGCAAACTGACCAAACACCACTGGACAAAAAAAAAAAATAGACAAATAAAAACAAATTTGGACAAATGATTATTTCAAAATTTGAACAAGTCTTCTGTGCTTTGATTACAAGACTGACTGTAAGCAGTTTTGTAATTATGCACTTACCGAACTGAGGCGACACTGTGATGTAATAGGAGCAAGTCTGTTTTGTCGTGTAGTTTAAAGGATAGTTTGGAGACAAAACGACCCCTTCAGATCCACCGTACTGTCCTCCGCATGGCGCTGTGCACAGAAGGTGATTATTAGAAGCTTTTCATTTAATAGATTTTAGAATGTTATTTAGATATTTTACAACTACAGCACAATAGCCACATGTTTTATAAAGTAGTAAATAAACACAGTATTTGAAAATATGCATACCAAAGTACACAAAACCAGGGTATTCTAAATTAAATGAACTCACACTGATGCACACAAATTTTGATTGTTGCAAATTGTGGAGATACTACTGCACAATTAAAAGTGTGCACGTAGCTGCAGTTCTTGGACATATAAAAACCGTATTATTAAAGAACAGTAGATACCGAAAGGACGTAGAATACCAACCCAATACTAATTATTCATCCAACCTGTTGTTTAGCCCAAACAGGTCACCAATCAATCACAAGGTCAACACAGAGAAACAGACAACTACCTACAGCTAGAGTCACCCGCTAAACTAACATGCAAAGAGCAGGAGGAAGTCCACGGAGGCACATGAGAACTTACAAACTCGGCACAGAATGCATCCGACTGAGAGGTTTAAACCAGGAGCCTTGTTGCTGTAAGGTGACAGTGCTAAGTACTACACTAACATGCTGTCCCCAATATTAATTAATTTGATGTTAAAAAGACACAGATGCAACTTAGTATGCAGGACTTGGCATTGGTATGTAATATGATACGGTGGTGGTCATATTCATAGCGATGATTCAGGTCTGAAATCCTGTCTCACAGAGCATTTTATCAGTGCAGCAGTAACCCCTTGCTCACTTGCATTAATGAAGTTGAGCCCTTCAGGCTCACAGCAGTCTGCTAACATTTGGTATTAACTATATATCCAAACAAATGTGTTTGCGATGCTCTCCATAATATTTCTGCATAAGCTCCACCTGCTACTTTGTAAAATGATTTTAGTAGTTTCCTAGAACCTCTACAACGACGTTAGATCAAACATGTAAATGTATGAGTAATGCAGAACTACATAATATTTATCAATTCAAGTGTGATAAATGTTTTTGAATCTTATTGTCTTGAGAGTAATCACTGTTCCAAAATGTATATAAAAGGCAGTCCTAGGCACTATGAAATAAATTACTCCCTCAGTACATTCAGCTTCTGCTAGGTAAGACTTACAGTGGAGCTATGCAATTACTTGGCTCACAGAATCATATTTTAGGATGGTTCATTAGTTAACAGCACATTTAAATACTGTTAACTGGAAACTGTCCATTCATTAGAGGATGTTTGCTTGTTTGTGTTGGTTCCATAACAGACTGGAAATCTGCTTAATGGATAAAATTCTCACACGGTGTCATGACCTTATATAATATAAATAAATATAGACAAAGATAAACATAGCCATCATTTAGAGTACAGAACAGTGAGTTTTTGTTCAGTGACATGTTGTTGTACTCATCTATTGCACATTGTACGCATATTTTTTATGCGTACAATGTGCACAAAGTTTAAATGTTGCGAGCCATTTAAAGGTTTAGAAGGTTTATACTCGCAACCAAGTGCAGGAATGTCTATAATTTGGTTCTCTTTTTTTATTTTTTATTTCTTATCAAGTGTACTTTTCTTTCAATCTCCAGAGTGGCAGGAAAAAAATCACGTGGATAAGGTGAAAAGGAAACACTCACCTCGCCCTCATTACTATCACTGAGCAAAGCCCTCAACACCCAGTGGAACTGTGGAACTGCTCAGTGGTCAACAGATCAAAGTCTGTTTGTTCTGGACAGTCTCCAGGAGTGACACTGTGCGAGTGTGATCAGTAACATATCGAAAAAGCACACGTTGACTATCAGTAGCAATTATCTGAAAAAACTAAATATCAAAATTTAAAAAAATGTACCCTAACTTGCAGAAACAAATGCCCTTACATATCCTTAACATCAAGGGTCAGCGTAGCCTCATTGTTCCACTTCAATCTGTTTTTAAGATACAAAGAAAAATAAGATAAAAAACTTGAATCCGTTAGTGTAACTTTAACGCTCTAGGTTACTGATTAGAAGGTCAGGGTTTAAAGCCCCAACACTTCCAAACTCCTACACTGAGCCTGTGAGAAAAGCCCTTAGGCCTATCTGCTCCAGGGGCAACATATCATAGCTGACCCTGGACTTTAATCTGAGGCTCTTAACAAGCTGGGATATGCAGGGGAAAAAATATCACTATACTGTAATACACGTGAAAATAAAAGCATCCTCTTCTGCTCCACTGCTACTCTACAACTAAGGTAACAACATTTCAAGGAACATTTGGCATTAGTGGCCCAACAGTTTCATCCGCTTTGCTGCTTCAGTTATTTAGGGACATAATGTTGCAATAAAGCGTACAGATTTTAGCCATGTCTCTTTTTCATTTTTTTCCCTGTTCCTGGGAGCACTGCCCATTACAAAAGAAGCTGGCAAGCATATCATTACTCTAATCTCTTGCGTTTTTTTTTTCTTTTCTTCTTCTTCTTTTTTTAATCCAACTGACTGCAATTGGCTCCAAAGTTGTTTAGTTTAGCAGAAAACTTGTGTTGTCCCCAAATATCACTTGGGCCGTTGTGGCTCCAAGGCTTTGTTATATAATGTAAACGTCTTCTGATATCTATCTGGGCATGTGCATTTGTGTATGAGAGTGTGTATGTATGATATTCACTTAGGACAGAGCGGAATATATAGGAAATCTCATTTTTCATCTCATCATTAAATGTGGGAAATTGGTAAAATATACATATATTTTTTAAAAAGTGATGTCTCCACTTAACGGAGTAAAAAACAATCAACGACACTGTGGATTCTTTGGGAAAAAAAGCCTCACGCATTTACCCATAAACAACACATCCCATGGCACTATGAAGCATTAAGTGTGATGCAGCAGCAACACTTGGTGGCTATATATCACATTAAAAACAATTCAGGAGAGGGCTATAACAAAGAGCCACATGTTCTTTCATAAGTGAGACCAAAGTTCTTGTGCACCCTCTTCAAAGTAGTTAGTTCCTCTTGACAACCACACAGCGGGATAAAAACTTTAGTGGCTGAATTTATGTGGTGCTGTGCAAGAGCACAGTGTGGGATCTCCTGTATTAGTGTAGTGCAGTTTCAAAAATAGCCTATTAATCCATACCACCAATGCATGACCCACAAGAAACACACCTAACAGTAGCATGTTCCATCTTTTTGCACCCCCAAGGGAGCTGCAAACCTTTTGCGAGAACAGCATGTGGGTGTGCAGACATTTATATTGCAGGTTAGGTCAGCAGAGGTCATTGACATTTGTGTAAGTGTCTCTGAATGTGTGCGTGCATGTGTGTGCACAAAAAAACAGCAGCAACTAGCAAATCTGTCAGTGTCACCTTCCCCGGCACACGCACACACTCACCATGTAAGTCTTATCCCTTCCCTTCTCACCTTGTCCGGCCTCTGCTCTTCTCGTCTTGCTATGGTGTGTATCACTTTGGCTTAGTCCCAATGTGCACCCACAATATCAGCTGTGATCCCTAGTGGACTATAATTAGCGTCACCTCCGTGCTTGTTGAAAGTGTGAGAGCATGGGAGTGCAAAGGTTATAAGGACAGCCTGAGAACTGGGCCAGCACTCTGTGAATTAATATACTGCCTGGGTTAGAGGTCCATCTGTGAAACTAAGAAGTGACACTAAGGGTGTGGGTTCATATGTGGTTTCATAAAACTGTCTGACAGTAATTTAAAACACAGTATCATGTTAGCCTAAACGTTGTTAGTTGGTAGCCCCTCTAATGTTATTTTTCTTTCCCCTTTTGGATGATTTTGAACATCCACTTCAACAGCCCCTTGAGGATAATTCCCTCAAGCAAAGATTTCAGCATTTCAGTCTTGCAAAAACTGTGGGCTCAAAAATTCCACCAGAGAGCCCTGAAGCACTTTCCGATTTCTCAGTAGTACAGCCTTGAGCCCTCAAGGACTTATCTGCAACATATGTCATAGTCTTTGAGTCCATGTGTGGACATTAAGACTCACTCGGTAAAACTGATTTACATCCTAAGAATATAAATACAACAAAACTTGGTTTCTACTTCTTTGCTAGACAGTTGCTGTACTCCCACCTACTCATCCTCCACCTCCTCCCCACTCATATCCCTCTCTACTTTCTTCCTGTTTCCTAAAGCATCATAGTAATCATGCTCTTTCTTTCTTCTATTGATTGATACTTTCTGGATTGATTTTTGTTGTGCTGTAGCATTCAAACCCTCAGGTCTAGAGGTCTTGTCTTGATCTACCCACAATCTCCCAGTGGTGCTGCTCTAGGCTCAGGTGTCAGCCTTATCAAAAGCCTTCACACACACACATGCGCTTTGATCATTCACACCCTCTGTCTCTCTCTCACACACACACACACACAAATAAATGCAAAAGATGCTATGCAAGTCACTCTCTTTCTCTCACACATCTACGAGCTTTGATCATCAACACACACACACACACACACACACGCACACACACACACACACACACACACACACACACACAC
>NW_024582372.1:2271598-2280088 GCF_018398535.1 Haplochromis burtoni
ACACACACACACACACACACACACACACACACACACACACACACACACACACACACACACACACACACACACACACACACACACACACAACACTCTTGTAGTACTTTCTGCGTCTCATTTTCCCTTTTCTCTCATACAAATATAAAGACACACAAACACACACACACACATACAGGCACAGCAGGGCTCATGGTGGAAGCAGGAGTACAGGAAAGAGTTTTGAAATGTCCTAAACTTTTAAAGTTGGGTTGCAGTTCATCCAGTAAGTGTTTTTTGGAACCATAAACACAGACGCTGCTGTCACTTCAACATTTCAAGAAAAGGATTCATTTGTCAACAGCGTAATAACCACAGTTCTTGAGCACAACATATACACAACAGAATCCATTATTTATACTATGAAGCACAATGAGAATGAAATCCATGAAAACTTCAGGAAAAAAAATGGTTATGCCATTTGCTTTGCATGTCTTGCACATTTCAAATGTCTTTATCTAATGACATTTTTTCTCATAGAAAGTAGCAGTAAAATGAAAGTAGTAAAGTATATGTAAGTCTATAACCCTTTTTATAGAAACGGAATGATTAATACAATATAAGACTTTCTCTGTATTCCCTGTACTACCTCGGATCCGGATTTATCATTTTCACCTTGAAGTTGCAGACATAAAAAACATACTAAGATCCAAAAAGCCAACATGAAAAGTCCTTTTAGACTTATACCTGCTACTCGCAATATGTTCTCTGTCTAGATCAAGTCAACAAGCATGTGCCCTGAACACCAGCAGCACTGGCAGCAAATGCGAGCGTGAATTAATATGGGCAGAATCCACCGAGAAAGCGTGAAATTACCGGTGCTCACTTGGCAAATTCGGTATAATGCACCATGCTACAGCACTCATTCCACCAGTATAACAACTTTAGTCTTTTCATACTTGTCAAGAGATATGCTGCTTTCATTCACCTTTTCATTCCAGTCAGTTCTTGTCTACAATATATTAGGTAATATTTAGTTCTTTAAGTATTGACACTGACCATAAACTCAATATTTCCTCCAGATGTTTTAAATTAAAAGCTCGCCAGGAACAGGAAGCATTATGCCCTATTAGCTCTCTGTAAGGCTTTTAATTGTCCTTCTTCCTTCTTCTGCAGACACAACACATTAACTGTGTTTACAGATAGCACTCGGAAAAAGTTCAGAAGGAATTTTGGATCCTTCTTTCTCCCAGAACTGCTTCATAAGAGCCATATTTATAACCTGCTGGGTGCGAATGGCTCTAAGAGGTTATGATGCGTTTCTATTCGATTTAGATCTGGACTCTGACTGGGTCACTTCAATACCAAATATCCTTTGATTAAAATAATTCAGTAAAAGACTTAGTTCTTAGATTTTCTAAGCTTTAACTGAGCTTCCACTGGTTGACAGTCACCCTCACACTATCCTGTAACTTATTTTGATAAAAGCATTTCGCCACAGTGATTCTTTTACAAGTTTACATAATGGCATGCAGTGCTGCTTTTACACTGTAGAGAGTTTTGCACTTTGTTTTTTCTAAACAATTCAACCTTGGCTTATAGTCAAGAAAAGTTGTCACTGAAAAGTTCTGATATTTGGTAATACATTTTTGGAGCACAAAAATATAACTCATCTGCTGATGAGTAATGTAAATTTCAGCTTTTCTACCTTGAATCTAAATACCTTTTATTGATTTCATTTGAATGACTATTTCTTGCCTGAATGTCAACATTGAATAATGTACTTAGTATGGACTTTGTTTGTCTCCTCTATGATCAGTGCTTCTTATGCATAATTCTGCAGGGATCGCTTACTTTTTCTACCACTCTATATGCACGCGTGGTACGATTTTTTGGGGTATGTGTGTACCCATGTGTTCGTTCATGCTGTGTGCGTTTGTAAGGAAACTGCCTCTAGGCGGCACTCTATTATAGCTATGTCACTCTCTCACTTTACCTCTGTGTCTCTTCTCTCACATAAACACACATACACACATGTGGTCTTACACACAACCCTATCAACAGTCACGGAGAATTCCTTCTTTCTCGCACCAGCTCTTAGTTACCATGGAAACCAATAAAAGAGCGGTTTGAGATGGGAGGTGTTTGTATGTGTGTCTAAGAGTGTGTGCGTGCGTGCATGTGTGAGAGAGAGAGAAGGCAAGAAGAGGCAAGAGAGCTAGAGAGAAATTGTGAGAGAAACATACAGAGCAAATCAGACACAGACAGAGGAGGTAGGAGGAAAGTAAAATAAGAAAGACAGGGGATGAAAAAATCTTGAAGAGAGATACAGGGGAGAGTGAGAAGTAGTTACAGAGAAAAAAGCAAAGGAAAGGAGTAGAAGGGAGATGAGTGAGGGGGATGAAAGGGAGAAAAAAGGAGACGGAGGGAGTGTAAGTGGAGATGTATTATTTAAAGAGGTCTCACCCTGTCTAATGAGTTTGGTCTAAAAGCCCCAGGAGCTGCCCAAAGATAGAGAGACAGACAGAGAGACAGAGCAACTTCCCTAACTATGCGGTGAGAAAATTCAATGTGCAATCAGAGCTGAGGGAGCAAAGGCGAAAGACTGCAGAGTGGGATTTAGTCAAATCGTTCTGCTTTGACTATATGAATTGTTTATAATGTAGGTAATGACAATCTCAGGAGATCTAACCATTTATTGGGATCACTGAAAGGGCAGGAACTAAACTGACTTGTATTTAGGAAACTCTCATCCAGAGAGCAGGCCTGATATTACTGAAATAGTGTTAACAATAGGGCTGCCACAAATGACTATTTTGATAGTCGACTAGTCACCGATTATTTTTGCGATTAGTCGACTAATCAGATCATGCATTCATTGGATGTAAAACGTACAGCTTATTGCACCAGCATGCATCTGCTCTTATATAACTATCATTAGCTTACAGCTTTAAGTGTTTAAGGTATGTGCTAACTAAAAATAAAGACAAGATGATAGTTTATTGAATTTAAATGAAATTTGCAGATTGTTTCGGTGAAGTTTAATAAACTCGGCCATCTGCTCCTTGCTATCTAAAATATAACAGGACATCGCAGTATATTCTTATTCATATTTTGAAAGTATGTGGTGTCCTGATAAACTGAGCAGATATTTGAGGTTTACACAGTTACATTCTCACCTGAAAATATGTTAAACGTTTATTTTGTGACCCAGAAAGAATAATAAGAGTAATATTAAAACTAAATAGCTTCGGGGTTTAACGGCAGCTGGCATCCTTGTAGATGCAGTGCTGCCATCTTCTGTTTCAGTCCATTATTACACTGTTAAATCCTACTACTTATTCCTGCGTCTATTGGGATCTTACAAAGCTTCAAACGACGCATCGACTATTAAATTAGTCGTCGACGATTTTGATAGTCGACGTAATCGTGACTAGTCGACTAATCGTTGCAGCCCTAGTTAACAATAATAAAGTTAAAAGGTAAAAGTAAAAGAAAACATATACACATGTATATGTGTATATATGTAAATACATGTGTATATGTATATGTGTATATACACATGTGTATATGTTGCACACTTTGTGTGTGTGCTTGTGTGTGTGTGCTTGTGTGTGTGTGTGTGTGTGTGTGTGTGTGTGTGTGTGTGTGTGTGTGTGTGTAAGTAACTTAGTTACCAGATAGACTATTTTATTTTTTATTTTATTGATTAAATTATGGTCTTACTGTATAGTAAAACATTATCCTGTGTAACAATACCTGGGCAAAAGGTTGGGGTTGGTCTGCTAAATCTGCTAAGTGGCATTATTACCTTGAAATAAAGTCGATGAAGGAGAGGATGAAATAAAATGACTTGATAACCTCTTATTCTTGCTCTTTTTTTGGGTTTTTTTTTGCTTTTCTCAAATACCTACTATGAGTGCAATTATCCCATTCTTATTCTCTCACACCCCTGAATGCCTGTGACTGTCTCCCAGACATTATTAAACAGAGCTTTCACAGGAGACTTTTCAAAGTAGGAATATGTGCTTTATGTCTATGTGCCCATAACCATTTTTAATTCTTATCTCCTTGCTCTGTGGCTTATCTGAATTTTTTACCCACATGGCATTAGTCAGATATGCCTCTCTCACATACACAAACCCATATACACCATGAATGGCACTCTGGCAGGTGTCGTTTCATTGCTTCTCTGAGCTGTCAATCACACAGACAGCTCAGTCCCCAAGCACTCCATGGGCTGCTTTGATACACACACACACACACACACACACACACACACACACAGACACAGACACAACACACACACACACACACACACACACACGTACACACGTAAAGACAACAACTACACTTAAATCCAGATCTGGGAATGGGAAGTGGGGGATTGGGGTTTTTTGAATGTGGTTGGTCCTGTAAATAAATAATGAAGCAATATAATCAGCTGCCAGTGTCCCTTGTCCCAAGGACAGACTTTCATTCCACCGTCTTTAACAAGGTTTCAGACTGCAAGCCTTATTCTGTTCTGTTCACAAACTAGTTCCCTTCCCCCTAAGCTCAGAAGATCTTCAGAGTACAATAAGTCCTAAAATCACAAGCTGCAATCCAATCCAAGACAGTGGTGTTAAAGTCCAGTCCTCCACAGAACAAAAGTTTCTCTGGAGAGGCAGTTAAAATATGTTAGCTAGTTGGCACTGAATAAAAAGCATGATTCAAACATTACAAAACAATGGAGTGAGTTGCCAAATATATATGGTGGAGTTGTCCAAATAAAGTCTATGATTTTGAAAGACTGGACCTATCATTCTTCAGGAAGGAAGCTCGATGGCTAAAGCGAGATATACAACCTACAGTGTTGCTACTAGATAGTGTATAACAATGACCAAGATTCATATGAAATTTAGATAATACAGAGAAAATCTTCATAAAGTTCCTGTTATTTAAATAAACAGGGGAAAAATAGAGAGAGAGAGTGGAAAAGCAAGGTCCCAATTTGGAATCAAACAGAGAACACAGTGTGCAGTTTAACCTCTGAGTTACCAGATTTCTAATAAATATTCACTGTAACAATAATATTATGGTACAGCAATACGCACAAGGTTGTATTTCCTGATGCGTCACTCCTACCTTTACATGATGGCAGTGCCTTGTTCCACACTGGCTTTCCATCTGGACCCATGACACAGGTGATGGTATCTTCACCTGCTATTGTGTAGCCATGGTGACAGCTGTAGGAGACCTGAGATCCCAATTTATAGTCGTACCCTGTCCGACTGGCATTCATAACATTACCGGGATCAAAACAGGCTTCCCTTGGTTTTTCTGTTGAGAGGGAAAGTGTCTGTATGAGTAGAGTAGCCTAATAGTTTTTATTACAAAATAAAAATTGTATTTACTTTCTTAGATTTTTTTTGCAAACTTATAACAGTACAACAACCTGCGGTACAGAAAAGGCAGTGTAACAATGAGAATTATGATACTGTTAGGAAATACATTAATCAATTTTCTATTAGAATGTAAATAAAGTTTCAGAGCTGTACATTTCTACAATATGCATAAATCTTTATAGTCCAGCATTTCGAATTACAATATGTCCTCCCATATAAAAGGGCAAATAACCCCCAACAAAACAAAACAAAAAGAGCAAACAAGAAGAAGAATGAGATGGCGATAAAGTAGTAAAAGACAAATAGTGGTCAAACAGTGTCTTGGATCTTTATGACTTGGAGCTGGACCAGCTTGTTTGCGTTTCTGTGATCAGCCAATAAGAATGAGATATTATGCCTGAGAAAGGAAATGGGCAGGAAGACAGAGGAGGGTGGAGGGCAAGATAGAAGTGAAACAGAGAGATGATTAAGGCTGGATTTTAATTAGAAAGATGGCAGATGAAAGGTAGTGAATAATGACAAAAGTACAGAAGTGTAAGGGAGTGTGAGACCAACAACAGAATAGGTGATGGTCTTTTTAAAAACTAGACATAAATAGGATAAAGGAATCAAGAAGAAAAGGGGATTTATAAAATTTGCCAGAGCAGATCTAGTCTCTACTCAGCTGAACAACTAAGTACTGTATTGACTATAAGCGTTAAATCACCCCTAGTCAAGCCAAACCAGGATAAGTCACAATCACTTGAAGTAAACAACTCATCCGCTGGCAAGGAGCACCGTGTTCGGCTGATAAACAAAAACAAAAAATAAAACAAACCACAAAAACTTCTCCTGTATGAAGGAATTAATAAGAATAGGCAGATTAAATTTGATCCAGTCTGCACACTAAACAATCCTGCATCGACTTTTTAATCATTACACCCAATGCAAGCACATTATCGTTTTTACATTCACCGTTTTGCATTTCAATGTGCAGAAACAGTCATAAAATACCTTTTATTTGCTAGAAACCTACATTGATTTGCCTTGTTCTTTTCAACCTCATTAGGCCTATACTGAGATGCTATTTTGAAAGTGAATGTTATTGATACGAGTTGTATTTACTATTTCTACTATTACACTCAAAACTATGCTCCTGCTGCTTGCACACTACTGTTACTAACACTATCCTGTATACCACTAATATGTATCACTTTTACTAAAATCAGTACTTCTACCATCACCACAACATTTCTTCTATTGCTGATAATTACGTAATAATTCAGTAATGTTTCAAACAGTTGTAATCAGTAAAGAATTAATCATAAGCTGTTTAAATCTATTTAATGTAGCCAAATGTAAAGTACACCTGGACATGTCAAGCCAAAAGTTTTTTGGTTTAATTACCTCTATATTCGATGGCGAATCCAGACATGCCCAGCGAGGCATCCGATCTGAATGCAAGGAAGAGACTGTTATCACTGCTCTCTATCCGCTCTGGGGCCTGGTTGCCTTGGAGACTTGCTAGTAGAGGCCCATTAGAGTCTTCACCCTCATAGATGTGCAGGAAGTCGTAACTTGGCTCCATGTTAAAACTGGGTATAAAAAAAAATCAAAAAAAAAATCTTAGACCTAAAAAATACTTATTGGTAAGTTTGTTGGTAGTTTTCAAAGTGTCCAAACAATTAACACAGAACTGTACGTTCAGTTAGGTATGTGTGCCATTTAATTGCTGACAGTTTGAGCTATCTCCATTGTAATCGTCAACTCATCTCCTTGCTTTCTTTTTGAGATGTTTGATGTTTTATGGATATTTGTCACTCTGTTAAAACGAAGACAGAAATATTTGACCGAAAACGTAAATAACTTAAGACATTCAGAAAAATAGGAAACTGTTGCAACAGCAGTCTTATCATTAGGTTAGTCATCCTGTTGTCACACTTTGAAAGAGGACAACATGTACTGTAACATTTATGGTCGAAGCACGCGTATGTAGAGTTGGATGTCTCGAGACCGGTCTCGAAACCACTTTTAGGTGATCTTGGTCTTGTCTTGGTGCGTCTGTCCTCTCAGTAAGCGAGTGAGACAGTAGACAGCGGTGAGGAGGGCTGTGCGAGTGCATCGCAAAAACACATAAATATGCCTGTGACCCGTAAATGATGCAGCATCTGGCTGCAGTTTAAAGACTTTTTTGTCTCAGTCTCAGTCTTGGTCTTGTCTCGACTTTGTCTTGGTCTTGACTCGGTCTGCTTTGGTCTTGGTCTTGTCTTGGTCTCGATACCCTCTAGTCTTGGTATTGTCTTGGTCTTGGTTTAGGCGGTCTTGACTACAAGTCTACGTGTGTGTGTGTATAGTAGCTCGTTCTCTCACAGATGGATAGACTGTGAATCACTTGGTTGGAAGGTGTGTGTCTGTGTAAGAGTTTGTGTGTCCAGTCATAGCAAGGAAACATGAAGAGAAAGAGATGGAGAGAGACTGTTTGACATTAAGGGCAGCGATACTGCAAAAGTAGCAGAAAAGTACTTTTCTGTTTGACTTTTCAGCACTATAATGAGCTATAGAAAGATCTTTAGATTTTTAAGTCTCACAAAACATATATAAACTTTTGTTTTGTGAGACTTAAAAATTTGACTTGGTGAGGAAAAAGAAAAGAAAATCACGGATAAACTATTTGACATACAGTGGCTTGCAAAAGGATTTGGCCCCCTTGAACTTTTCCACATTTTGTCACATTACAGCCACAAAAATGAATCAATTTTATTGGAATTCCACGTGAAAGACCAATACAAAGTGGTGTACACGTGAGAAGTGGAACGAAAATCATACATGATTCTAAACATTTTTTTACAAATAAATAACTGCAAAGTGGGGTGTGTGTAATTATTCAGTCCCCTTTGGTCTGAGTGCAGTCAGTTGCCCATAGACATTGCCTGATGAGTGCTAATGACTAAATAGAGTGCACCTGTGTGTAATCTAATGTCAGTACAAATACAGCTGCTCTGTGATGGACTCAGAGGTTGTCTAAGAGAATATTAGGAGCAACAACACCATGAAGTCCAAAGAACACACCAGACAAGTCAGGGATAAAGTTATTGAGAAATTTAAAGCAGGCTTAGGCTACAAAAAGATTTCCCAAGCCTTGAACATC
>NW_024582372.1:2282756-2321668 GCF_018398535.1 Haplochromis burtoni
TATCGGATTCATATCGGTATCGGCAGATATCCAAATTTATGATATCGGTATCGGTATCGGACATAAAAAAGTGGTATCGTGCCATCTCTACTACAAACCACAACAGTAAAACTAGAGTATATTAAGATCTGGATGAAAAATCAGGGACAATGACATAAAATTGAGAGAGTAGACTGTTATGAAATGAATTACACATTTTAAAATATATTGTACTGACATGAAATGAAATGAATACGGATGTGTTTTGTTTTAAAATGACTCCAAATAGCCTGTAAATTTAAAACATACATAAAATACAATTTTAGGTTATTTTACAAATGAAATAAGATTTCAGGCTGATACCTTTTAAAACAGCTACAAAAGAAAGTTCACTTGGATGTGGACACTCAGATAATGACATCTCAAAACTAGGTTTGTCTTGACTGGAGAAACACATTGTGATTAAATTCAAAGGCTGATCAGGAAGTCATTACTAACTGGGTCATTTTGTAGTCTATTCAAGCTAAGCTTAGAAATAACAGTTAAATTTAAACTAATCATGAAAAATATGATACACAACATTCAGAAAACAACCAATATCAATACAACTTAATTAGAAGTAAAATAAAACTGCCTCACTGTTACAACAGAAGGGAATTATCTCTCAAGCTTAAAAACATGAAGCAAAAATTGGGTCATTTTTTCTCCTTTGGCAATCTGGAGAAAGTCCGCTTTGCTTTTATCTCTTTTGCTACATTTGAAGCTCAAGTCTTCACTTTTGCTTTAGTCATAAGCCGCTAACCACTGTGACTTGTAAAATATTTACCACCGAGGCACAAGCAGAACTCGAAATGTAAATAAACACTGCCCTATTACCAAAAAACAAAACATTAAATGGTTGGAAATTCCTTTTATTCACACAGCAATTTCAAGGCAAGAATAGTATCTGTAATCTCACTGCATCAAGTTTAGTGTGTTTGTCTGAAAAAGATCATTCTAATTTCTTTTTGCATGCAGTCACAGTACTTTTCAATATAGATATAATGCAAATAGATATATTAGTATAGTGATGTATTCAATGTTGCACTGATATATACATTAGATCATTAGACACTGTTAATTTAGAATACCTTGTTCCTATGTGTAGGACATTATCAAAATGGTCAGAGTGATGAAACATAAAAGACTAAAAAGATTTAGGGTCAGATTTATTAACAATCCCAGCTATGTGAAATTTGTGACTGAAAAGCATGCACACAGGTAGGAATTATAGAAATGGCTAAGGTTCGACACGTGCAATTTATTGCAAATTGCACTGTATTTCACACGCAATAAAAGCATGTGTTATTATGATCGATAGTTGGCGCTAAAAGCCTCAATTTATTCGGGATGCCGGGGGAAAATGTCAGAATGAGCATGTAATTGGAAGCGTTGGATGCAAAAACCTATGAACGTGGTGCCAAAATGTTGCATCTGTCTTGACATCTGTCTCTTTGCACAGTCTTCGCCCTGAAATTTTAACAGTTCTTGTTTTTTGGCTTTGTTAGATAAACTGAACTGAACTCAGTGTGACACACTGGAGTGAGGGAAGAGGAGAATCCCAATTCAAAAGGCCTACAAGTACATATTGGAAGCCAAATTAGCTTTTATAGTGAATGATGGGCAGTGTTTCAGCCTTTTAGTCCCATTTCTCCACAAAGATTCTTCAAAGATAAAAAAGTAATTTTTTCCTTTCAGCAGAGAAACAAGCAGAGCAGCTTTTTTGGACTTCTACCTTGTTGTTATCAGGTCTTTTAAACACCACATTCAAACATCTGTCAAAATGAAGCAATCACTGGGATTTAGATTCAGACATATCTAATGACTGAATCTTACAATATCCAATGACGGGCTATGTGCACATTTATGCAAATGGAACATTAACATTTGCTTCATTGATATATGTATGGGTCAGAATTTGGCAGTAAATAACTGCATTCTTCTGAAAATCATACATGTCAAAAGTTACAGATTTCAGTTTTAGCTTTATTTTGTGGATTAGCTTGTAATAGATTAGACAAAGTTATCAGCGGAGTTAACAATAATATGTAACAGAAGACTATATCAAAAACATACTGATTCGCCACCAGCTGCCTCTTTTTAATTTGATGCCATTCTACTTCCAGAAGGAAACATGTGCACAGTCCTAAACTTTAACTATTTTAGTTAACATATTATTCATCCCTTCATTGGGGATGCTCTTGGTAGAATGCAGATTAGTCAAAAACGATCTGTACACATCTTTGTACACTGTTTTGAAAACGCATTAGATGACAATGGAAAAAAATGCTAGATATCTAAACTGTTATGGACTAGGTAATATGTTAGAAATGAATAGATGCTGCATCATTTTGTGGAAATGATCGACCATCAAAGTGCTTAATTCAAAGACACCCCAAAATCTGAGTGAAAAAATGATGTGGCAAGCTAGTCCATTTTGCAGAGATTTCATTGCAGTAACTCAAAATGGTACTCAGTAGTGTGTATGGGTATGTTTGGGCCGTACTTGCGCTTGTATGCATGACTCGAGGGATTAATAAAGTTCTATCTTATCTTATCTTATCTAACACCAGGTCATGCTCCTAATGGGTCGACACATAGTATCCATGGGCTCTCCTGCCAGATCTGGACCAGGGCATCACTGAGTTTCTGGAAAACATGAGGTCCAGTAGAAAATGTGGGGCCCTCAGCCATCCTCATGATGTCTTTTCGGATTGTTTTGTCATGGAAATTCTCACCAGTAGCCTGCTGGAGGTTATTTTGTAATTCTCTGATAGTGCTTATACTGTTTGTAGTTGCACAAAGGAACAGATACCGGTCTTACCGATGGGTTTAGGACCTTTTACAACCCCGTTCAGCTCTCATAGTGTAACTGCCTGTCTTCTGGAATTTCTTCCATGCTCTTGAGACTGTGCTTGGAGACAGCAAATCTTCCAGCAATGGCATGTACTGATGTGTTATCCTGGAGGAGTTGAACTACCTGTGCAACTTCTGTAGGGTCCAGTTATCGCCTCATGCTATCAGTAGTGACACTGGCCCTACCCAGATGCAAACCTTGTGGAAAAACTCTCATAAAAGATGAGGAGAGAAAAATAAAATAATTCCTGTTTTGGGGGCTGTCCAATATTCTGAGGTTTAACTGACTTTTTGCTATACTCTGATTAAAAAGTGATCCCTAAATTTGAGCAGTGTATATATATTAATACCGAATTTCCACTCCCATTAGTGGATTTTTACCATTTTTTTTTATCTGTTAATTTGGTCCATTTGGTAAATCTGGGCCTTAGGCTGTTAAAAGGTTATGATTTCTAAAGAGATAATCTTACTACAAAAACAATGAATTTTACTGCAGAATGACTTTTTTTGACTCTGCGATGGCCACGGTTACAGGGAGTCGACACTAAAACATAAACGTCTATAAACATTCATTAAAATCTTTAAAATTAAAATGTTTAATGTTTTCTCACACAGTTGGACAAACACTTTAAACATTTATATCATCAGTGAAATCATCGGCCTGTCCTGATGTGTCTATTACAGTTGCAGTCTCTGATCTTTCCTGTTGTAACATCCTAATATAATCTGTTAATAATTTTTCTAGCAAAAAAAGCTTAAATACTTACCAGAATGTGCCAATAAGACATGTCTTAGTGACTGTGAGAAATATCAGCATTTTCAGGCACAATAAATAGACACGATTCAACATGGCTTTTGTTTCATGCAGAACACACATACATTACATATTATTGTGACACTTATAAAACCTTAATTAACACGAAGTTATCAGAAACTGTCAAAGTTGCTTTGTTTTCTATGTCAACACCTCTTAAACATTTCCCTTTAAGAAAATAGAGCAGGAACCACCCCTTTATCATTAGGGAAAACACATAAAATAATGTGTATATGCTTAATCTGCCTTAAAGTGGCAAAAACATAAATTTTCATCTACTGAGTCTGCTGCAATTGTTAGCTTAAGGTTCATAAACATACATGCTTGGGAAAAGGGAAGGTAAAAGGTTAGTCTTTCATTAATAGATACAATTAATAGGTAATCTACCTTTTGAAGATGAGGGCAATGACAAAGTCTGGGTTGACTCGGATTCTCCAGTCGCACTCTTTCCCAGGCGGGTAGGGCTGGGGGTAGTTGGGAGACAGAATTACCCCAGAAGGACCACTGACGTTACCGCCACATGTTGCTGAAGATGAGAGAGAACAGTGAGGGAGAAAAAGGGAGAAACATTATTGCATAGCATTGGGCTTGGGGTTATTTGGACTCAGAATAACCCCTGATTGACCTGTCATATAAAACCCACAGAAAGGCAGAGACAAAATGAGTTAGTTGGTAATGGCAAGTATAGCAGAAATTGGTGAGGACAGTGGGAAAAACCCCTAGTGGACAATATAACCTCCAAAGGTGGTTGCAGACAGCAGAAGAGAAAGAAAGAGAGAGAGAGAGAGAGAGAGACTGCGAGATTTAGTTGCAGAGTGTAGGGCTGGGGGTAGTTAAGTGAGAAAATTACCCCTAGCGATCTTTTATCCCACAAGAAGCCAGAGAGCAGGAAAAAGATATTGGCAAGAGAGACAGAAAGATGCATTCAAGCAGCAATTTGGTGATGTGAAGGAAGAGTTAGCAACACAGAGATGTGTCTTGGGGCTGGCAGGTGGGTGTGAATGGATTATCAACAGTGAAATAGAAGTAAACAAAGGCATTAACACTTGCAAATCACTCACAAGCAGAAGCACACTAACACACTAAGTCCATTGTGCATAGTGGTGTATAGTATGTTTCATCTTGGGAGCTTTTGAACACAGAGGACTCGCTACCTGAAGTGAAAGTGCAGGACAGGGAAGCACCCTCTAAGTAAAGCGAAAATGGAGCGAGATATGAGCCCAACATTTTATCTACATTCATGCAAACCTGAGGTCACTAGCAAAGAGTCAAAGGCAATATCAGGGACAAAGAATAATGTGTTTCACACACATGGTTACAAGGCAATCTCTGGTCTGTGTAACTCTGCTGGAGGACTTCTATACACTGGTGGCTGATAAGAAAAGCAAAAGGCAACAGAAAAGGAGACCGTAGCATCTAACAGTAAGCCAGCTGTCTGTGGTGTCTTGGTGCAAGCTGGGTGGCTGACGACACGAGCAACCTGCTACTTCAGGAGTTTTCAGTGACTTGTGAAATCTGTCCGTTCTGATCCTTGAATAATTGAAAATAATGTAGCTCAGGACCTTGAATGGTAATCTCTTTTGATTTCCACATCCATCTACTCTAACGTGACACACAATGTCACATGTGAGACAAAACTGAACTGGATGACGCAGTTTATCAACAAAATGAATGTGACACATTAAGGCCATGTAGTTTGGCACCTGAGCACTGTTAATTCAAAAAATATTGGCATGCAGCATTATAAATACGTAGGCTGTCTGGTGAGAAAAGTTGCTGTATTAGTGATTGTATTATTGAAAAGCTCAATGAATTTAATTAATTAAAAACATAAGGCAGGTTTCAGGGCTTTAGGCCATGTTTGTCCTTTAGTGAAGAAGTCAAATGCTTAAGAAGAGCGTAAAGAGGAATACAAAGACATAAAAGCATGACAGTGCAAACGAGCAAGTGCGCCGGACTTTCAACTGTTTAACGTGGGAACTCAATCAACATTATTTCCATCATTCGACAGTGCTACAGATCAAACCTCGGGATAAACATACCAAGGGTGTTCAGTGTCCAACCCAAATATAACCTTAGGTGGAGTCTACCATTGTGTAGTGTTCAAATGTACAAAACAAAACAACGAGCCACCACAAAAATGCTACTAGTGCCTTTATAATATCCATCCATCCATCCATCCATCCATCCATCCATCCATCTTCTTCCGCTTTATCCGGGGCCGGGTTGCGGGGGCAGCAGCCTAAGCAGAGAAGCCCAGACCTCCCTCTCCCCAGCCACCTCCTCCAGTTTATCCGGGGCCAGCCGAGAGATATAATCTCTAATCTCTAATCTAATCTAATCTAATCTAATCTAATAATATAATTCATCATATTCTGTTTTTTTAGTGTGCTATATGATATATATAAGCCCCCAAACAAAGTGTAATGTATCAGGTGAATTAACTGAAGGTCCAGCTTGGCAGTAAGAGATCCACAAAGAGCTGTACACCTACCTACACATGTTGGAGGGTCAGGGTGCCAGTAGAATCTGTTATCCATTCGCACACATGTGATAGTATCTTTGCCCTGAAGCTGATACCCTGGGTCACACTGGAATGTCATACTGTCACCAGGTTCCTTACTGTCCCCGTATCGAGAACCATTGACAGGAATGCCGGGGTCGTTGCAGGTCGTGGCTGTTGTGGCTGGAGAGTGCAGAAAACAAAGGCAGACAAATATTGATGTACTAGGAGCACAGAGAACAAAAGGAACTGAGACAGATGCACTCAAACGTAACATTACTGCCAGTGTCGTACTGTCAGCAGCAGAAGCAAAAACAATACACACACGCATAGCAGAGTGAGTCCAAATGGAGCTTATTATTATGTTATCATGCTGACAGTGACTAATATAATTACTCTACTTATCAGAAGTAGTGATATCGGGAGACACATGTGGTCACACTGACCCCAACAAGTTAGGTAATTTTTGGCTCTGCCTTCGAGCTAAGCAGCGTGCTAAGTGGGGATAACTAGATTTAGATGAACTTACATTGCCCGTTACTGCACAATCAGCCCTAAGGTGCTCCAAATACTTTAAGCATTACATATCTACAAATAACATTTCTATTTATTTACTTTTAAGATAGAACAGATAAATACGATTTAAGACTTAAAAAACAAAAATCTATAACAACTTTAATTTTCAGAGTTCATCTTAGTTTGGTGTTAAAATGGCACAAGCATGCTTGAGCACACAATTCACTTTATGGGCTTTAAAAATTGACATTTTTTCTTTTTCCTATTTTATTTTAGCTGAAACTGAAAATGCTTTATAAGAGTAACTGAACAGACGAGATTGAACAATGTAATTTTATATGTACAATTTTACATTAAAAATGTTATATATAACATTTCATAGGTATGGTCAACAGAAACAGAGCCAAATATAAAGGACCCTGACTCCGACATTTCATTTGGTAAAATAGCTTGGTTGCCTGTGGGTTAAGTACAACATAGTGCTTTGATCAGATTAACAATTGTCTAAAGAGTAAGAAAAAATGATCTATGTTAAAAAAATACAGCATAAATTGGATATTAAATATTGTCCCTTTCTGTTTTCTGAAATTCCAGCACTGTTTAGAGAAGGGATATCTATCCACCCTTTGGGACTGGACCCCTTAGGGGCTTAAAATATAAATCTAAGGTGTTAAGTCAAGAAGTAAGGAGGAAAAAAACTTGGCCTTAAATAAATGCAAACGGTGGAGAATACCACCTCCTAAATCAATGTGGAGGTAAAAATATAAGGTCATTACCATAGTAATGGAATAATAGGGCTATAATTATGATGTTACCAAGGGCAAATATTTATTGTTTTCCACATGGAAAGAACGGGACGATGTGTAAGGATGGCGAGAAAGAAAAAGCGAGAAATATGTAGACATAAATTTGTATTACTTTAAATATTTGTAGAAAACCTGACAGTTATGCGTGTTGGACTTTTGTGTGCGCACACAAACCTGTATAAAGAACAGGTGTGTACGAATGGTCTCGTGAACAATCAGTTGACATTCTCGCCTAGTTGTTATGGTACTTTCTAAATCCTTCTTTCTTGGTGTGCCTCTGATCGGTTTTGGTGGCATAGTGGATCAAAAAGATTTAAATCTAAAAGGAGGATGCACAGACATTTTGGGGTCCACTGACTCAAATACCAAAGGGCATCTCTGCATCAAAATGGCACAACAACCATGCAGGTTGCCCTGGGACAAACGGCAGCAACAGCTTAGGTTCAGTGAGCTCATCTTAAAAAAAAAGGGGAAAAAACCCCCAAACACAAACAAAACAAAAACAGAAAAATCAATTCATTAACATTATCTACAAAATAATTAACAGAAAACACAAGACTACAGTTTCCCAAATAAATCTTTCATGCTCTAAAAATGAAATGAGACACCGTCTCTGGTGGGCTACTTCAGTACTTACTGAACATGGCTCCCAAGGTGAGATATTAAATGTCTCATTTCATTCTATGACTAAAGCTTTTTCAGAAATCCTGTTAAATTCCACATTAATGCCAGCTTAATTTTCTTATAGCCAAAATAGGGTTTATATGATTACCACAAAACTATATGGATGAGTGGTGAGTTTTAACGAAATTAATAGGTAATTTTGTAATTGGCTTTCCTTCATAAAGGGATCTGAGGGGTAAAGTAGGGCAGACCACCCGAATTACAGATTTAGTAGAATCGTGTTACATTTCTGAGCAGTTTCTCGTAACTCAAATGTTCTTCTTCTACCTCATGTTTAATGATATCAGTATAAAGAGAAAGCTACTTACTGGAGAACTGTATTGAGAATCCTTGCTTGCTGATGAAATAATCAGAATCAAACTGCAGCGTAAGTATGTTGAAAGTCGAGTGGATGTCTTCAGGTAACGCTGGCCCTGACCATTCTTTCAACAGGATCCCACCATCTGATGGTCCCGATGGGCCATCCCAAACTCTCAGAATATCGTGGCCAACCTCGGTGTCAAAGACAATAAAGTGCAGGCTGAGGAAACACAAAAATACAAGATTGTTTACTTTCACATCAACAGACTTATTTATTTATAAAAAAGCCAGTTTCTATTCTTCAATCCTTTTGTGAAGCATTACCATTAATGTAGAACAGGAAATACCCCAGATAACTGCAAGTCATTGCGACATTACTCACGTGCACTTAAATTACCTGATAGTTTTTCCTGTATCAGCCTCTATAGTCCAGGTACAGTGGAGGTTGTTGTCGTATGGAGCAGGATATCCTGGAGACAGAATCCGTCCAGACACCGCACCAGTTATGTGACCTCCACACTCAGCTACAAGGACAGGAAGCAAGAAGATGCGAGTGGAAAAAAGTGCATATTTGATGCCTTAATTTATGCAGCTTAAAGTGTCAGCAGCTGAAACACATTCATCCATTCACTAATGCATATTAACCAAGATATTTTAAAGCACCATAGCAGACATTACTATGCATAATAAAAGAAAGCATAAAGGAACATTGGAGCAAGTACTGCATTTTATGATAACTTATATAAAAAATATAATTTTTTTGAATCCACATTTTTGCACAGATTTGGCCTATTAGTGGCCATGTGATCCCAAACTTTTGATCAGCTGTAAAACAGCCTGTTTCAGTTTAAATTGCATGCTCAAAAAAATGTTTTGTCTCACTCCCATTTCTTTTTGTTGTATGTTGAAGCTCTACTTGGGACCTTGTTAAGATCTAACCACGCAAAATATGATTTTTTGCCATTTTCCAAGTGGTCTTAAACGTTTGATCGGGACTGTATTTGACTGGGTCTTCTTATCCTCGGGTTGGTTTGGAGAAGTAGGGTTTCCACCAGTTTTAGATCTGGCCCGACATTTTGGCCCACTGAAGACGATTTCTCTCTATAAAACCAGATCCTACATTAAACATTTTATGGTTGTCTTTGTATTAATGTTTCAATTTATCTCTATAAGATGTAGCTTCTGTTCTTCGCTGTAAATTGCACTGAGGTGTGAAGGTTAAGTTAAATGAGATTCAGTTAAGAACTGCTTGAATCGTTAAATCAACCTTGAATTATCCAAGCTTTTGGTATAGCGTTTCAAGGCTGGCAAATAACTTTGATGACTCTTTTCTATTAAGGAGTTCAAGAAAAAAGAGGCAGTTTACAGCACAAGTCAGTTTTTTGTTAATTTTATATTGTTTTTTGTGGACAGAGGTTAAAAATAGTGAATATGGACAAATCAGGGGGCAAAGCTGGTAAGAGATTTAAACTCATCATGGTAGCACATAGTGCAAGAAGATGACTGCTGTTTAGGTATGTCTGTGTGTTTGTTTGTGTGAGTTAAACGTGCATCATTAACACAGCCCTACAATCTACAAAACCATGGCAACCTACTGTTGTTGCATTACCCTGGGCAGAAAGCACACAAATCAGAATTTCCATGTGAAGACAAACACAAAGGGTACTCCAAGAGACAATCACACACAAGGCCAGAAACATACTTGAAAACATTTCTACAGTTACGCAAGCACATCCAGACATGTGAACACACCCGCCAGCATCCACAGTACAACAACATAGTTGTTTCTGTCCCTGGTGAATGAAAGCAGGAAAAGAAAGGCAACTATTCTGTTGTGTTTTTATCACTCTTGCTGGCAGATAGGACTTACAACACAACTTGCAAAGTAAGCCTTGGCCAATTTTCAGAGAAGAAGTTTTAAAGATCAGGCCAACAGGTGTGGAGAATTTTGATGAGATATTTTCACACCGTTGCAAATTTAATTGCTGTTCTGGCTTTGACATATACTGATGAATGTACAGGCAGAGGGAAGGTAGTTAAAGTTTTTCCACTTTAAAAGAAAGATAAAGAGTATAGTTTTGCTTTACTTTACCTCTGCCTTTGACATTAATTATTGTCATGTAAATTTTGATGAGACTGTGTTGCCTCAGTGTAGACAGAGGACTGCAGGAGACTCAAATGTAAACATTTACTGTATTTACTTGGTACAGTATCAAGGTGAACCAGGGAAAGCACACATCCTTACAGGTCATACTATCACCACAACTCTGAGCTTGTCATCACACTGGGAGAATGTTTATACTTTAGACAAATATTCTGTTCATCCCTTTATTCAGATAAAGTACTTTGCAATATTTTGCCTGCAGCTCAGCTTTGTGACCTTAACATGGCAGCATACACAAATAAACAATATTTATATATGCCAGGGTAGGACTTCAAGGCCAATAGAATCCTGCATGCTGCTCTGGGCTTGACCCTTTGGGACCTTTCCAATAGAAAAGCAGAAATCTTATCTCAGTAACATAATTTGCAACGAAAAGACTATTTCTGTTGTTGAAAGTAAAATTATGTAGGACACAGAAAAAAGTAATGCGCCAAGCTATGGTGAGGCGTAACTCATAATAAATGGACACTGTACAAGAAAATACAAAAGATCTTTTTTTTGAAAAAAGATATAATTATCAAAACTGTTTTTTCCAATAACAATATGTATTGCCGTAATGAAACTGTTCCATGTAAAGATAATGTGTGAGTGAGTGCAGTAGTAATGAAAGTTTATACACATGTGTGAACTTAAAAGTAAAAAAATATGCAGGCATTTATTTAAATTTGATCTTTCATGTTTTTTACTTTTATAAAGTTGTATGTGAAGAGGCGGCTTGGTTATTGTGTTCATGTCTTGTGTTTTTATAAGTACATGCAAAATTGTAAATTTATATGTGTTGTATGAAAACCTGGATTTTACCAAAACTGAAATATTGTCGGAATAATTTTCCCCTCTCCTTGTCAGTTTGAACAAGGAGAGGGGAAAAATGGAAAAAAGATATTCTCAAAGTAGCAGACAACCACTCTTGGTATAGAAACAGCCTGAGGCAAACCTATCTCCTGATCTCCATGCTTATGCACATAGATATGGGAGTAAGCAAGACAGACAGTGGAGGAGACAGTCAGAGAGGCAGAAAGACAAACACTCCAACAGACAGACAAAGGATGAGCACGCAAAGGTAGCTACAGAGGTAGTTAGCCCAGGGCTCTGCCAGCAAGTATTCTCCCGGTTGCTGGCTTACCTGAAATAAGGCAGTGACAGAACAGCTGCAAAAATTTTACTGACTGCAGAGGCATTCAGGGTCACACACACACTCTTCGCCATACACATCCATTCACACACATTGTTTTTAGTTGCCATTAGAAACCACAGCTGGGTATAACCCACATGACAGACTTCAGATGTACTGGCAGGTTACAAGACACATGGTTAAGCACTACAGTGGGGAATTCCAAATTAACATGTGCTCTGTGCCCACATCTACTCAGCAAGATGGAATACCTACAGGAACTGTGCTTTCATTTCCAAAATATGCAAAGCCACACAATATTTATGAACAAAATAGGAATTATGGACTTTAAAAAATTGCAAATTTCCTTTAGGGGGTTCAAAGCTAGCTACAAACAATACACGTAAACAAACCTTCCATGCTTCACTGGAGGTTGCTGAATGAAAATAAGGAATCAGAATGACCAGCTGTACTTGTTGTAGTTAAAATATGAAACAGCTTTTACACACTTAAAAGCAAGAGAGGAAAACAAGTTAAAAAGCACCTGAATCTCTTGGCATACTTTTCTCAGAACTAATTAAGAGGTGCTAAATGTCAACTAAAGGTACAGCTATCCTCTGATAGTTTATCTGCCTGAAAACGTTAAGAAATGCCCAAATATATTTTAAATGGGCCAAATACAGTTTAAAAACTATTTTTACTATCTGAAAAAACACTGTGTGCAGTCATGTGGTGGTCAGTCATTGCAAAACTGATATACTGTAACTGCTGTAACTGTCTGTTTGTGACATTTACATTGGAAATGGATGATGATTCTTTTATTTTTAAATCTGTGGTCAGCATTCTCAACTACTCAAGTAGTGTTGTTGGAGTTGGAGAGAAGTGCAGGAGGGCTGTTCTTTTTTAAAAGTTTCATTTATCTTCATTTCTGTCTTTTCTTATTATTTATGATTCTCTGTTGCAGATTGAGTCAGAAGGGTTGAAGAAGTGATTCCTATTAAGAGGACAGTTTTAATCATGAATCATCAGTTTCATACGGGTGTGCAGTAAGTTTGTTTAACAACGAAAAACTATTTTTGTTTTATATCTGAAATGATTGCTATCTAATTTGACTAAAATGAATTTTGAGCATGCAGACAAACAAACTTTGTCATTATACAACTTTAGAAAAACAGCATGCGGTCAAAATTAGGTTATATAGCAAGCAGTCTGTATAGTCGTGCATCGAAAAAAGAGTTATTGCAGCTCTTCTATGACATAATATCTCTGTTTGGTCGTATTTTACCATAATTTTATTCAAGAAGCAACAATTTCAGATGAATCAATATTGTTTCCTACATCACCTTCAGTCTCTTCTGATAGAATATTCTATTTGCTGTGCATGCTGAGAATAAAAGAGAAAGCTGAGGCTTCTGTCAAAGTCTCTGGCATAAAATGCTCTTCACACCTTCAGGGTACTAGGGAGTTGTCTGGCTTACATTATAAATTCATCACTTCAGAAATCACCCTTTATTTTTGCATCTTAACCACGCAATCCTTAAAACAGAGAGCACGATGCACTAAAATATCCTACCTGATGACAACCAGATGCCACAGTGCATGTAATCTCATGTGCACAGGCCGATGATCAGAAAGGCCAGTTTTTATGCATAAATTGTATTAGAACCACTACATTTCCCACAGTGTTGAATCAGTCCCCCACACGCTCTTTTGAAAGTATTCATTTGTCTGTTGACTCAGTCACTTGTTCTCGCACACTGTCTTTTGAATCATCATGCTGCAACTCAGAAACAGACATGAGTAGCTTCTCCCTGCTATATCACTCACTGAATTGTATGAAAAAGAGAGTTGTCCAGAGGTTAATAATTCAGATCTTGTAGTTCTGAAATATTGATGCAGAAGGGAACCTACACATATGCTGGCATACTAACCGACACAGGAAGGAAGCGGCTTGTCCCAGACGCGTCTGTCACCACTGAGGCAGGTGAGTGTACTGCTCCCATGAAGACTGTATCCAGGGTTGCAGGAGTACAGGACAAAAGTGTTGGCATAATGACCGTCATCCTGGATCTTATAGCCATAACTAGGGACACCTGGTTCCTCACAGCGTACTAGGTCAAAACCTGGGTGGAGACAAACACACAGGCATAGTGATTAGGTCTTCCTGTCCATGCTGCAACACTACCTTTCACACAGGATGATTCTATTCTGGACAAAAGGACATAAGGTTATTGTATTCTTCTCCAGAATCTCACTACGTCCTACAGAATTTCAAGGTCTGAACATAATGTTAATACTTGTCACATAAAATTATAAAATTATGCTTCTTTCTGTGACATTCAAAAAAAAGAAAAGTTGGGATTCTCACTTTCTGAAAATATAATGAGAGTTGTAATGGTAATGGAAAGCATTGTCAGTTAAATTTATGCAGTGAAAATGTGGAGGGAAAAAAGCATTAAATGATAATTTTACATCCCACATACACACAGAAAAAACAGAGTTTCTAACTTTCTAAGATACACAAGAATAGAAAAACTTCCTGCCATTAAGGCAGATGGTTAAACAAAGACACAAGAATGCAACCAACATATGCTTTTTTCCCCCCTCAGGTCAGCTTATGATAGATATAGCATTCCCACTCAGATAGGGGTTGCTATAGGGACAATAAACAGTGAGCTGTAAAAAAGCTCTTTATTCAAGAAGATTCATCAGTTAGCAGCACAGATATTTAATTATCCAATAAAGTCAGCGATACTTAAATTTCTACATGGTAAATTTCAGCTTTTGTCAATGAAAGTTTAATGACATATTTGGCAGTGCGTTGCTAAATTGTTATGATGATCACTATGAATCACTTGACTGTTGGGTGATGTTATTATATGTAAACCTGCTAAGTTTTTACTGCTTGCCAGATTCAGGGCATAAAATGAGAATCCACTCAATCTATACGTTTGACTTTTGCGTCTAGACCTGTCAATTCAGTGAAAACAGATTCACCTAATGGTAGCACTTTATCAGTAACAGTAATATTTTGATAACAATATAATAACCTGCAAGCAACAAAAATGGTAATAACTGTAATATGAATTGCTGTATACTGACTTATAGTTATCTATGGTTACCTAGTACTTTTTGTTTCCCTTCATAGGTAATAAGCCAGAACATAATAGTTACATTGTTACATCCAAATAAATAATGCTATAGACATAAGTCAGGAATATTTAGTCCTGACTTGAGTTTAGTACCCTCAGTTTTTGTCTGAGTATCACCCAGCGTTTAAATTTAAATGTAATATTAGTCAGCTATAACCACTTTTGCTACAATGTAATTACTTGGCTAATAATGCGGTAATTAAGGGGTTATAACTTGCTATTTCTGTATTATTACGTTCTTTGTTTTGCCGCTATTACCACATTATTACTAAACTGTAATAGAAAATGCTAACAACCGGCTTTCTTAATGTCCTGAACAGATGTGCAAATTATTTTATTTTCTGTATTGAAATAGCCTCTAATAATGTGCATTACTGAAACTGTTTAACTCAGACTCGCCTCCGTTGATCAGGAGCCATTGCTTCCTCCCTTTCTTTTGTTCAAACCTTATATCAATCTCTCTTATCTATCCATCCGCTCATCTATTGCAGCAGCGCTTTGAAGAAGGTGTCACCTTCTCTGGTTTAATGACTCACTGATTGATGGTTGTCTAATGGCCTAACTGACATACAGAGCATATATCTGGCGTCCATATAACATCTAGCTTCATTTGTTTGTCCCTTCGTCCAGCCGCTCTTCCACTCGAGATGTGTCACTTTCTCACCTTCTTTTAATGACTTGCAGATAAATGCTCCTCTAATAGCCTCTTTGACTTACACAGCAGCTGCTCTTGCCTTCTTAAGAGACTCACTTTACAGCTATTAAGATGTGTGTGTGCATATGTGTTTGTCAGAAAGAAAGACAGCCTGTTTCAGATATTCATGCACTCATTTTTTACAGTATGCTTGGTAAGCTACTGTTGCACTCTGGCCCTCAACAGAAAATCCTTGGGAAAAGTGATTGTTGATCTTTCAAGCTGTCAAAAAGGGAAAAAGAAAAACAAAGCAATGCAATTTGCTGACTGAGAAAGGCTAGTCTCTACAGTTTTGTAGTACATGACACCTATTTTGTTCTGCTATATACAGTAGCACTCAAGAATCACTTGACTGAAGCATGGGGCAGGTGCAGGAAACATTCAAGAGGGCAATCAAAAACAATTACTACCACTCTAGATTTCAATTATAAACATCTCTTCATGACGATCTTTGAGATGAGCTACTTCTCATATAGTAAATTACTGTTTGCGTAGCTGTGTGCATATATTGCTGTCATTTTTAGGACTACTTTTGATCAACAATTTGTGATGGAATTTGTGTAATTTTTTGTAACTCTTGCCTCTGTATGGGATCAGGGAGACCAGATATCCCTAATGTGGTGATCTACTAATTTGCTATATACATTTTCTGTTTAACTGCAGATAATCAAAAAGATGTCTCCACCAAGTGCAACATCAAGAAGGAATATTTTAAAACCCATCCATCCATTCTCTTCCACTTCTCCTCAACAAGGTCACGGGTGGCTGGAACCTATCCCTGCTACCAAAGTGTGAGAGGTGGGATAAACCCTAATCAGATCGCCAGTCTGACACAGACAGACAAACAATTATTCACACTCACATTTACACCAGTGGCAATTTAGAATCATCAATTAACCTAATCCTTCTAATTGTATGTCTTTGGACTGTAGGAGAAAGCCAGAATGTCCAGAGAGAACCCACACAAACATGGGGAGAACATGCAAACTCCACACAGAAAGGCCCCAGCGAGATGGTGGGGTCAAACTCAAGACCTTCTTAAGGCAACAGTGCAAACCACGTGCTACCATGCTGCCCATAATTTGAAATATGAAACATTAAAAGGTATTAAGGAACAGTTTATGGATGTGCAAATATGTATAAGACATTTCCCTTTAATTTAAAGTAAAATTGAAGTAGAAAGGTGTCTGTGATAGACAGCAAGAGTTGTGTTAAAAGCTCCTTTCAAACCAGCACTGTACAAGTAAATACACATTTTAAATGATCTGTATTCCTGGTTTAAACATTTTGATAAAGATCACTTACTTGTATATGTAAGGTGGAAGCCCTGATTAGTTCCAGAAGCATTGCTATTAAACTCCAGCCACAGGTGATTAGATGTACTATTGATGACACGACCCATCATGTCTTCACGAGTAAAATTACCAAGGAGGCGTGACGAACTGTTCTCTCCATCATATACCTGTCAATCAAAACAAAGGATTAGGATTTCAGGACATGAATAAAAACATGAGTGTTAGAAATAATGAGGCTGTCAGTGAACATAGGTGCACAGTGCACTCCTGGCTTGGTATGAAAAACCAAAAGGCAATGCATAATGTGGGAGGTAAAGTATAAAAGGCTTATTTCTTAGTTTAGCATCCAATCCATCCATTGCTTTGTGTCCTGTTTCCTTCTCTCTGGCCACCTACTCCAGCTTTTCTTGTGGGACACAGACGTATTCCCAAGCCAGCCAAGAAGCATAATCTCTCTGTCATGCCCTGGGTCTGCTCCTTGTAGGACCCAAAAAGCTTATGGCCATAGTTGAGGAAGGTAGATCAACCAGTAAACTGACAGCTTAGTTTCATGTTCAGATCTCTCTTCACCAATGTAGGCAAGGACAGCATTCACTTGAGGTAGCAACTCCTTGTGAAACCATGGGTGGCACTCCACACTTTTCCAGCTTTTCTAATTCTCATTCCTACCACTTCCCACACAGCTGTAAACTGCCCCAGTTCAAGGTGAATGTCACTGCTGAATGCCACTGAAGCCAAAAGAGTCACATCACACACAAAAAGCAAAAAGGTGGTTCTCAGGTCACCAAACTAGAGACCTTGTGCACTTGCCTATCTCTAGAAATTCTGTCCACAAAAGTTATGAACGCAAACGATGACAAAGGGCAACCACAATGAAGTCCAACTCCCACTGGAAATGAGTCTGTATTACGCTATTATAATGGTTGTACAAAGACTGGATGGCCTATAAAAACAGATCCTGAAGCAACCTCCCACAGGACACCCTGAGGGACAAGTTCGATCCCACACATAATCACACACACAAGGGTTGAGCAAACTCCTACACACCCTAGAATATCCTCATGGCCATAAGGAGTTTGTCCAATATTCAATGACCAGGACAAAAGTGGAATGCGTGAGAGGTATGACACATTCTATTGTCCAGTACTCTGACATAGATCTGCTCAGGTGGGCCAATGACAGTGATCCTGCTAAAGTTAACCTCCTAGGACCTGGCGTCCACATATGTGGACATCACATTTTTGGTTGTCTAGACCAAAATACTACATTTTGCTTTACACGGGCCTGATATCCACTTATGAGGACATTATACTGCCACTGTTCTATCGAAATTTAAAGCGAAAGTCCTCATATGTGGATCTCATTTTTCTAAAAACAAAACAAAACACGCAATTCTTGTTTTTTACATTCATCAGGTCCCAATCAGCCCAAATAGCAAAGAGAAATTAAAAATGCATGCCATGAATGAGTTTGGGTCTTAGGAGGTTAAAGCAAGTCACTTTTTAAAAAATAAAAAGGGAAACCAGCACCCCGGTGGGGCGATCCAGGACAGTCCAGGACATTTAAAAAATTGCTTATCTTATCTGACATTTTGTTTGCCACAATTAAAAGTGGCACAGTGAGCACATTGTATGAACCTACTTTCAATTTTGCTGTTTAATTCTTGTTCGCAACCTCTGGCAAACAGTAAATTTGAAAATCACTTTAAATTCAGTACTGGCAACGGGAATATTGTAGCCCTCAATGAAATATAAAAAGCTGGTTATTCACAGTAAAGGTTGTCTCAAGCTGTCATAAGTGTTCAAAAAGTGTATTTATATTTTGAAAAATTATCCCCCTTCATTTTACAGATGAAACCATTAAAAAGAAATAGAGCATTTTTTTCCCCATAAAAGCTAGAAGCCTCAGTATGCATATTTTTACTAATAACTAAACACACTGGTAAAGCCAAGTCAATGCCTGTGTTTATGTGTGACTTTATTTGATATGCGCATTAAAGGAGGGGAAAAATGAATAAGACTGAAAGCAAGTGAAGACAGGAGTTTTGGTTTACGGTGACACAAAAACGTCTCTCGTTTGTATTTTCTTTGTCGATCACTTACTCACCCTCCTTTTCGATATTCAAATATTACGAAAGCATTAGTGATGTTACCATTTTAGTCTGTGAAGGTTCTCAGTCATCCAGGTCATCGTAGTCAAAGGAGTTTGCAAGGAAAAGCGTGGGGGGTTACTCCCACTAGGTTTATATCTGGGACTCTCCACCATTTGACCTTAGAACTGAAGAAGCTTCTCGGATGAGAGGTGAAACGTCTTCAAGCAACTTAAAGAAGTCCAGACGCTTTTCTTTGCAAGCTCCTTTGGTTACCATTTCAGATTTCTTGCTGAACAGGGTCTCGTTTTAGTTTCCAACAATTCTGGTTTGCAATATATTCATTAACCTGTAATTGTGCACTCATAGAAGCAGCACAAACAAGAGGCAAAACAGCTGGAAGCAATTTATTTCGAATGAGCACATTGAAAGAAGTAGATACAGAGGGTGGAATAATGGCTGCCAAAAAACATCTTTATAACTTGGCAACACAAGAAAGTTGAGCAGAGTATTAGATTGAAGGGCTGTGCTGTGTATTTTACTTACTAAAGCCCCATTATTATGGTTTAAAAATACAGGTTTTCACCAAAACTAAAAATAAGAGGTACTTGTTATCACCAAAGTAAGTTTCTAAGCTAGCACTACATCCACAAAGTGAGCTAGTGACAAACAGAAGTTGCTTTTTTAAACAAGTTTTCATGTTTTATTGAAAATACTGTTTCCAACATTGTAAACATGTAGACAAAGAGGAGAACAGCCCTTAATTTGAAAATAATCTCTCTTGATTCATTTGAAACTACTGAAGGCAGTATTTGGTAGTGAAACTAGCTCACACAATGTGATATAAATATATTGTTCATGCTTGGGTTGGTTATGCTTATACTTGGCAGACAGTGACATTTCTAAAGATTGCTAATGACAGGTCTGCAGGTCGCAGGAATGCCAAAGAAAATAGACAAAGGCAAGGTAATGTTCTATCTCAAGTCAGTACTGTCAGTCAGCAGAGACACCACCTGCTACAAACATGTACCTAGTTTATATTTCAGTACGTGGCCACTGGAAGCGCAGGTTGAAATTGCATCACAGTATCAGCAGCATTACTCCACTAAACTTCATTTTCCTTCCCATGTTCCCACCCCACAGCTTCCCTCTCAGTGTCCTCCAATTTTGCGTCGTTCCGTCTGCCTCTCTTGCTTTCTGCTTCCGTCTTTCTTTCTTTCTTTCTTTCTTTCTTTCTTTCTTTCTTTCTTTCTATCTATCTTTCTTTCTCGGTTTCAGTAAAACTCAGTATGGTTAATGAAAAGCCTTGCAGCTCATAAATCAACATGTCACCATCTGCCACCCCTCCTCTCTCTGTCTGTGTGACTCTTTCTCTCGTTCTCACTTGTTCTCTTACCACCTCTATTTTCATAACAATTCCTTCACACCCCGACTTTGTTTCCTTCTCACCCTCCCTCTTTTCTTCAGGCATGGGGGTAAATCTCAGTAAATATGGTCAATCACTGTATTAGCTGATATTTTCAGGCAAATTGAGCTTGGTAAGCCTCTTCTTTAATAGTGCCAGGGTAAAAACTTAGCCAACAGCAAGAGAAATTGTAATGAGCTGCTTCATATATTACAGGAGAGTTTCGCCTCAAGCTGGCTGGAACTGTTAAACAAATGGTTTGTGTTCACAGTGTTCAGCTGCAGTAACAGGAATTAGCTCCATTACTGTTAGCCTGGGGAGTGGCGTGCTAATTGCTAGCCTAAGTGGCACTTTGGGGCTTTTTCTTTTTACTCATCCATTTTAGTTTTGCTGTATGCTTTCTGCTAATTTTGGGGGAAATTTATAATTAATACACTATGATCAGCCACAACATTAAAACCACCTAATTCTAATTTTACGTAGGTCTTGCTAAACTTCAGTGAAGGATCTCCAGCCCTTGGGACAAAAACATGGGATCTCTGGTGGTATCCTGTGGTGACCATATATATGCCTTTAGGGGAGGTTGCAGAGCAGGTCATCCTAATCGGAAGATTGGTGGTTTGATCCCTGGCTGTTCCAAATGTCCTAAGACTATGAATGTGTGTGTGAGATAGAAAGCACTTGAAGGAATGGGTGAATCAAGAGGTTCAACAAGTTATATAAAGTATTTCGAGTGCTCAGGTAGAGTAGAGTAGAGAAGCACGATATAAGAACCAGTCCATTTACCACTTCAGGACCGATATGGGCATTACAGTAAGTCTATAGTTCATGAGGTATTATATATAGGTTACATCTAAGCAGTTTTTGGTGCAATGTCCTATTTGTGAAGACCGTTGTCATCAAGGGGTGATATCTCCATGGGAGATGGATTTGTTCTGCAGTACTGTCCCAGTGGATGTAAATGCGAGACCAAAAGTTTTCTAGCTTGAGCATTGCAAAGTGTCAATCTATTTCAGCTGGTTCTGATGTTGTGGTAGGTCTCCACAGATGTTGTACACATTCACCAAACTGACCCTGAAATAGACATTAAATAAATATTTTAAATAGCTATAGTACAGTGATCCTATCCCATTAAGCATCTGGTATCTTTTTATAACTATTGCTTTTTGCAGTATAGCACACAAGTAAGGATGCCCTTGTGCAATATCACTCAGATGTTGGATGGTTAAAATTAGATTTCTTTTAAGATAAAAAAGCTGAAAATCTAAGGATTTTAGTTTGAATATAATACAACACAGGACCAAAAGTAAGAATTTAGTACAACAAAAGTGAGTATTTTCAGTTATTTTGTCTGTAGAAACCTCTATTATTTTGGCAGTGCAGTTTCGGGTTTTATTAAGTCATTTGGACCACTTCTATTCTGCTGGGCTTCTGGATACTCCAAGTGATATTTTCAGCAAGTCTTCTGGCTTTTCCACAGCTTCCATGGTGTCATCTATAAGTGCCAGCTACCTCTCGCTCTTTGTACTCACAGCTCCATAACTTTACACTTGAGCAATATTTATTACTGTGGTAAACCTGAGCAGATACTATAAAACGTGATGGATCTCAATGGGCCAAACAAGTGTTTTTTTGGGCTCATGTGACAAAATAAGACAGTATATATTCCCAGTATTCACATCAAGCTTTTTTATGCTAATAAGCAAAATTTAATCTTAACAATCAAGTATGTTTTTTTCCCATCCATATCCAATCTCTGAGCTGTCACAGAAAACCTAAATCCTAGTGTCCTGTCTGAAGCTCAAGTCCATTTGTTTTTCAGTCTGATTGTGGAAGTAGTGTACCGAGGCAAGTATTTGTTGTGCTATAGCTCAATCTATACCTCATACATGCAGCTGCAACTGTGTTTCAGTGCACAGTTTAGTTTAGAATTATCTTGCTGAAAAAAAACAAACCCTTTCTAGAAAAAGCAGAGATCTGGAGAGCCACATATGTGCACTAATGCACCCCTATAGCATCAAAGAGGATGATTTTAAATGGAAAAGAAGCCAGATGGTTCAATGAGCCCGCTCCTTTTTAGCAAAGAGAAGATGCAGCATCTATATTATATAACTTGGAATTTTGATTCATCAGCCCACAGTACAGTTTTCAATGTTGCCTCAGTCCATCTTAAATGAGCTCGGGATCAGAGAGGGTAACGGCATTTGTTCGAAATGTTGTTTTTTTTCTTTACGCTGTATAATTTTAACTTGCATTTGCAGTTGCAGGAACAAACTGTGTTCACTGACAATGAATTTCTGAGCCCATGCTGTGATTTTCACTGCAAAATCATGTCTCTTCCTAATGTTGCACCACCTGAGGCCTGGTGATTACAACTATTTAATACTGTTTTTCAGCCCTGTCCTCGGTGCACAGAGAATTATATTTTATATTGTAAATGATGTGCTCCAAAATATCTTCATAATTATATGCAGTGGGCCAGAAACATCCGGAATGATCCAGAACAGCCACAGAAATCCAAGTATCCAACATCCTGCCTGCACACTCTGCACATCCTTTTTAACTTCTCATCCCTGTCATTCTTCCCATTCCCGTGTTCCCAAACCAATTCTCTGTGAATAGCACGCATGGTCGTCGATTAATTGCTGTGACAACTGCATATCAGCAATCATAAGACATGATCATTTGACCAATCATGGCTCATTGTTATGCAATTGTATTAGTTTTGATCGTTATGCAACAGTGCTGTTCATAAAGATGAAGAAACCTGCAGTCTACTGAGACTGTAGACGTCTACAAAAACGTTGCATCCAGAGGGTTTAAATGACAGGAAAACCAGGTGAGGCTGGCATGCAGTAATGTGTGGTGCAGTTTTATAACAGTGCACTGTGCTGGACTGATGCATGGCAAATTGTGGTATCTATGGGTATTGCTAGGTTATGCAGCAGAAAAGGTGGTAAATGCATATATTTCAAGAGGGAAAGCATTTAAAACCTTATTAGTTTAAAAGTCTGCAAACTTTTAAATGATTTTGATTAGGTTTGATGGGATATTTTGTACATGCAATTTTTATTTCCTGTTGACAATTAGATTTCCTTTATCTCCTTTTTCTGAATATACAGGGAATATTTAGCCGTTTGCGTGTCTGTTAACCATCTTGGCGTCACTTTCCTTTTGTTAAAAGGATTTTTACTTTTTTCAAACACATCCCACTGGGAACAGTTCCAGCTTTTACAATGACGTTAAGCCTCTCTAAAAGTCAGGAAGAACCCTGCTAATACAATCTAACTACAGACAGGCTCAGCCAATGCTCTAGGCCTAAGACTGATAATACACTCTAACCACATACTGGCTTAACCATGCCCTCAGGCCTAATACTGCTAAGAGACATTGTGAATAAAAACAGTTTTAGACGATGTCTGTAGGACAGCGCTAAGACTGTAAAATAGCTTGCACAATTGCCAACGGGGCATGTACCAGAGCGAGACTTATGAGGATATATGCGCATCAGAAATATCTGTAATTCTCTGTGCAGATGGGAATTTTTTAACATCAAGTTTATAACAAAAAAAATTTCTTGAATAAAAAAAAAAAAAACAACCTCCACATTTTAAATACACTAAAGATCAATGTAGCCTACCTCTTTCAGTGTCTTAAAAAAAAGTTCAAGGAGTTGAGATTTTTTTTACTAAATACAAATAAATATATTGTCAAAAAACAAACAAACAAACATTTCTTTGTCCAAAATAAAGGCTGAACGTGAACTCTGTGGTTTATTACATGTTAATGTTATCCTTGAAGTTGGAAGTTTTAACTTGGGAGTCTGTGGGCACTGACTCAGTGGCCTTTAGTAGAAGTCAATTATTTGGCACTTCACCAGTTTGCTTTTTGAATAATGCAAAAGGGAATACAACAAAGAAACATAAAAAAAAACTAAAGAAAGAAAGATATTGAAAAGTAAACACTAAACCATGCAGGAGGTGATCATCCAAAATAAAAATAGCTAGCAACACAACAATAAAGCTTGAAACTGGGGTAAAACGTCTCTCTTCTATTGTACAAATTGTGTCAAATAGCTATTCATTTTATTGATGGTACCCCCATAATATGAGTAATGAAAGTGCAAAAAAGCCAACCTTCAAACACAATAATAATTGTACACTGTAGTGGATTCATTAGAGGGTTAATAGAGGAAGAATTGATCCTTCTGTGCCTCTGCTTCCAAAGCATTCATTCAGCATGGATGACTACAGCAGGAGCACCATCAGCACTAATAGGGAAGATGGTTAATAACCCCCTGCAGGGATGTTATTGCTTCTTGCAACAATGTTTAACACATCTAAAAGGTAGGTCTACCTTGACAATACTATTTAACTACATAGCAGGTAAGCCAAGAAACCAGAGACCCTAATGTTATTCACTCTTCTCCTTTTCCTGGACTTGCACATCTCATATAATTAAAGGACAAACATTCCCTGACACATTAATTAGACCAGATGTTCATGGCTAGAACAAAAGCTTTGACACATTATTTCATAGAGTATTCATGCTAGCATCTAGAGCTCAGCAAGCCAAACACGTAATGATTGTTCAAGCAAAGTCAAAGTACATACAGCTTTGCATTTTGACAGCATTTGATAGTATAATCCTGTATGTATTTTGTCTGTGTGTGTGTGTGTGTGTGTGTGTGTGTGTGTGTGTGTGTGTGTGTGAGAGAGAGAGAGAGAGAGAGAGAGAGAGAGAGAGAGAGAGAGAGTCAGTAAATAAATTATACACTTTAGGACTAATTGGTGAAATTTGTCGTTTTTGCATGCATATCTGTGTGTATGTGAGGGTACACACCTTGAGATAATCTCCATCTTGCAATGAGAAGCTCTCAGCTTTCAGCCTGATTCCTTTGCCCTTTTCAGTAGTAATGCGGTAGATGCACTCATGGTTGTTATTGTAGTTGGAGGGGAAATTTGGAGAAAGGAGAACACCTTCTGGTCCCAGTGAGGAGGCCCCACACTCAGCTGTTGCGAGGCAGTAGAGGAGAAGTTACAAAATGAGAACACTTCTATCTAATTATCTCTGAATAGCAGGCTTGGGTTATAATTTATTTAAATAAAAAAAAAAAAAAACATTCTGCATGACGTGGAGAGAGCATGGCGCATATTAAGTAGTGCCACAAACGTTTTTTCAACTCGGCAGAGACAATGCAAAAGTCTATTAAAAAACAGTGGAAAAGTCTTGAGCCACCGCTCTTATGTTTCTCTAGAAAAATGAGAAATAGGTGAAGTGATGCAAACATAAATGGAAATATAGCAATATGGTATAAAAGGCAAAAACAGAGTTTGCACCGTTCTAAAGAGCTTGAATGTCAATATTCAGTTTGACTACCCTATTTTTTTAACACAGCCTGAACTCTCTCGTAATTTCTTTAAGTAGTCTTCAGAAAGAGTTGAAAGCTTCTTGAAGGTTCATTTTTCTGTCAAGATTATCCCAGTAATCTCAATGTTGGGATTCTGCAGAAGAATTCATATCTGATAGTGTCCCACTGCGTGGTTTTCTATCCATGCTTTTACTGCATTAGCAGTATGTTTGGGATCACTGTTATGCTGAAAAATGAAGCCGTTGCTAATCAGACCTCTTCCAGATGGTACTGCCTGGTGGATCATTTTTAGATGGTACTTTTATGCGTTCATAATACCATCAGTTTTGACAAGATCCCCCAAAATAAAAAGCTTAACTGCCTCCCCGATCCATGACAGAGCCTCCACTGTGTGTTACAGACGGCTGTAGACACTCACTGTTGTACCTCTCTCCTGACCTCCTCTGTACATAAAGATCGATGATGATCTGAACCAAGAATGTAAAAATTGCCTCTGGTTTCCAGTCCAGTTCATGTGTAGCTTAGCATACATCAGCCTTCACTTGGTGTTTCCCTTCTGTAAGAATGGCTTCGTCACTGCCACCTTTTTCAGTGAGGCCACTTCTGATTAGGTTTCATTGAACTATAGGGCCAGATGCATCTCGCAGGTCCTGTGTCAGGTTCTTTGCTAGATGTTTTCCTGTTTCTTCAGAAGATGGCTCTCAGTTATTGTTCATCTTCGGTAGGTAATCTTTTACAGAGATGGGCAGTAAGTAATCGTATTAAAGTAACGTATTACAGTAACGCGTTACTGTAATACGATTACTTTTTTCAAGTAACGAGTAATGTAAGGGATTACTACTGCAAAAAGGGTAATTAGATTACTGTTACTTTCCCGTAAGCACGCCGCGTTACTGCGTTACTAAAACCCTGATTTTTTTTGCGAGTGTCTCATGACAATGACGTAAGCGAGTGCCACGTTCGTGACAACAGCTGTGTGCAGATCAACAATGGACAATATATCGAGTGCGAGTATGAGCGTGCAGCGTTTAAAGCCTGGAAGTACTGACCTTACTTTGAGTTTGATTCCGTAAAAAGTGACGAAAACATTAGCGTCCGCTGTTCACTGCGTTGGAAGAAAACTTCTTTTAACAGCGAAAAAAACCCTTAACTTCTGAGCAAACACTGAGTGCGCTACAACGGAACGTGAAATTCAGAGAAACTCGTGGATTCTTCCACTGACTGCTGCGGCACACCTGCAACAGGGCAAACCTCCGCCTGCTATACAGGTGAAAATAGAGCAACAGGACCGCTGAGTCTTTGATATTTTCTGCTGTATTTCACTTGCATCTATTTGAAAGACTGAGTGTAAACACAAAATAATATTTTATTTTATGTGCTGGAATGTGCAGAAAATAGGTTTAAATGTTAAACAAATTTCTTCCAGTCAGAGAATGTTGCATATAATTTAATTTTTGCTTGATGCATAAAGTTAAAAGATTAAAACTAATAAAACAAGTTTTAAAAAGAGACTTTTCCATTTGATTACATTTTGTATGATGGATTATGCAGAAAAAGTAGAACTGGGCTGAAAGATCTATCGCTTTATCACCTATTCAGTTGTAAATCGTGTTTTTAAAAAGTAACTAAGTAATTAATTACTTTTGAAAATAAGTATTCAGTAAAGTAACGGGATTACTTTTTTGGGGAAGTAATCAGTAATTAGTTACTGATTATTTTTTCAAGTAACTTGACCAACACTGATCTTTTATGCCTACCACTTCTTTTTTCTTCCACTTGTCCAGTTTCCTCAAATTTCTTAAGGGCACACCATGCTGAGATAAGCAACGTTAACAGCTGATAACTCTTTGGTACTCACTTTATTGGTGCAAAAATACTATTTTATGCCTGTTAAACTGTGCTATCATTGATAATGTTTGTAGTTTCAGCTAAAAGGGGGGAAATTATATGCATTTACAACACACTGCTAGTCACAAAATGCCTGAAGAGACTATTATGTTTAGATACAATACTGGTTCATTCTTTAGGTTAGGGCCCTTTTTTATTCTTGAATGAGTCATACGTCAGATTAACAAACTAAAAACATTGCCCTGAAAATGGTCAGGTGTAAGGACTGGACTGAAAATGAGAAACAAAGCAGCCAATGTTGAAACATTTGAAAGACCTTCAGAAAGCCGGGACAACTATTGTTCAAGTCCAAAAAACAAACCCCTGCAAAAATATAAAGAAATGACTGCTGGCTCAAGGCTCTTGCACTGCACTGCAGTTCAAAAAGCATTGTCTGAAATATGCTACAAAAACAACAAAATAACTTGAAAATAAACGACAAAACATTGATAAAAGGGCAGAAAAACAAAACAACACACATAAAAACCCTGTAAACAATAAGGCTGGATAAGTATGTCGGAGAAGTCCTTCATGAAATTATACAGAATGATCTAGCAGGTGCCGTGCCTATCAAAGTTTAGGAATTCATATAAACTGGTACTTTGTACAAATAGTGTTTTGTCATATGCAAATGAGGAGGAGATAAAAGAAGAGAGCCGAGCAGGCTTTTAACTCCCACTGAAGAGGACCACCACTACTTAGAAGAAAAAAAGAGGAAATGGGAGTAATGAGACAGACGAGAGAGGGTGGTTTGAAACAATATAAAACACACTAAAAACAGACGCAGTGTTTATCAAATCTGAAGAAATTTGAAATTCAAAACAACATTTCTGTAAATGTTCTGTCGTGTCTAAAGCAGATTAAGGTAGGAGGTAAGGAGCATAAATAAAGGAGAGTCACAGCAATTCTTCAGAAATTCCTTTTAAAGTGAAAAGAGTACAATAGAGTGGGAGTAAGAGAACAGAGCCGCGAGAAGAGGGGCAGGAAAGGGATAAAGAGAGAATTGGAAGGGGAAGAAAAGAAGAAGAGATAGCAGATGAACCAAGACAGACAAGCCTGAAAATGCTCAGAAAGAAATTAGAAAAGGGAAAAGGGGAGTAACAAAAGGCACGGTATTAACACTTTTCATATAGCGCCTAATGCCCCAATTATCTATCAAAGGACTGTCAAAATATAGAGGAAGAGAAGGAGAAACAGAAATTTAGACAGAGACGGAGCGCTAAAGAGAGGAACATTTAGAAGGAACGAAAGGGGATGAAACTAGTGCACATTGCCAGCTGCTCTTGCTTAGTTTCCTCTTAGTCAGGCTTGATCTCTTGACAGATAATGCTACTATAGCATTTTCAGTCTGCTCTTTCTGGGCTTCAAAATTACCAGCAACCACCAGTCAGACTCGCAAATTACCACCAGGATCCAAGAAAACATTGATACGCATCAAACGCTAAGAAGTTACAACGTGCAAACAGCAAAATTCTAGCAAATAAAACTAACATTTAACAAGTCGATTATTGTTACGTTAGCAATACAGTAATACTGTTGAATTAGAACAATGCTCCAGGTTTATTCATATGGCCAAGAATTTACTTTAAAAGTTTTGTTTTATTTGCCACCTGCCAGTTGTTTTCATAGAAGAGATAACATCTTCAACATTATATTTTTTAGTTTAATATTACATAAAAAATAGTCTGAATGTAAAAAGAGCATCTCTAATGTCATCCTGTTTAACCTAATAGCACCCTGTTGGTGCAATAACACTAGCAAAATGAATTTGTTAAAAATGACTGTGTAATGAGAGAATAAAGGAATTTTATTTTTTTAATTTACATTTTTTAAGAACACCAAAATTTTTTTTAAATAACAATACTTTTTTTTTTTAAGTTTGCAAATATATTCACAACCTCAGAAAGTTCAGTTTGACTCCTGCTAGCAATGGAAATGTTTTTCAAATGAAGAAATAATCTACCATGATTTCTGTTTTGCATGCTGTGGCTATCAATTTATATTTCTGGCAAATCAGTCAACCTAAGCGCTGACATCTTACCTATACATCGTGGTAGCGTGTTGCTCCAGACTCGCCTGCCTCCTCCCAGGCAAGTGATCTTGCTCTCTCCCTCAAGTCGGTAGCCAGGGAAGCAAGAAAAGTTCAATGAATCACCAACTTGAAAGCTGAGTCCCATTCTCCTGCTGGATGCTGGTACACCAGGATCCTCACATGGCTCCAAGTCATACTCTGTAGAGACAAATTGTCATGAGTCAGCATAAAAAGAAAGAAGGTATTAATTAATAAGAAGTGTGCAAAAATTGGTATATTAGCCAACACTAGAAAGAAATGCATTAACACTACATGTAAGCATTTGGAGCTGTGTCACTTAAGAGTCATAAAGACTCATTTTAAATTCCCCAGAATAATTTAAATACTTAAAGATTAATTTATTAAACTGTCATTAGCTTAAATTACAAGCATGTTAAAAAGGACACATTTGATTTAGTTTTCCCTGCTTCATCTCATTATGAAAACATGTGCAGCAGTCTCATCTAAGACTGCTTCATCCACTGAGATAGGAAGCTCTGTAATCTGTAGTGCCAAATAGGTTTGAAATACTTAAGGAAACTGTCAAAAGTTTGTGTATCATGTATCAGGTCCCAAATAAAAGCGTTTAAATGTAAGTGCAGCACTTAACCAGATGTACTGCATGTCTGCCAAAATAACCAGTTAGGTTTAATAATGCATAAAACCCATTTTTCATCGCATATTAAAAAGTTACTTGAGCAGGTGAAAGACTGTATCTAACAATTTGGTTTATTAGTTTGAAAATTTCAACAGTCTGCCATTAAAGAAAAGTCAGTGAATTTGTTATTTATTTATTTATTTATTTATTTTTAGGTAAGGGATCATCATACAGTCACTAACAGGCCAACTTAATAAGTCTTGTAATTTGCTTTAAAATGAATTTTAGCCAATGCAATGCTAAAAAAGAAGTAAAAAAATTGTGTTCAGGTGTTCTTACCTGAGAACGTGATATTAAATCCTTCGTAACTCATGGAAAAATCTGAAATAAACCGTAGCTGAGCGCTGAAGTTCCCATAGAGTCCGGCTTTAACACTAGGAGGCAGCACGGAGCCAGTGAGTCGAGCTACCGGAACCTGAAAATTGCCATCCTCTGTGATTGACAAGTAGTCATGGTTCTCTTCCAGATGGAAAGTGTGGAAAACCAAATGGACTCCTGAAAGAACAGATGGCAAAATGGATAGATGGATGAAAGGATAGATGAATGCAAGAATGGATGGATAGGCATGCAGTGTAAGATAGACAGTTACAGATATGCAAAGCATACACTCTATCAGGCAATATATATAAGCAATAGTCTAAGCCACTGTACATGAGATTCTTATCCATCATCCAGTACCATCAGTGAGGAATATGCTCTGTCCCAAATCCATCTTGCATAATGTGTAAGTCATATAAAACTATCTGCAGTGACAAGAAAACCATAGAACCCCCACAGCGCTCTGATCTCAACATCTCTGAGTCAGTCTGGCATTACATGAAGAGGCATTACATGAAGATAGTGAGAGGGCTGTGGCAAGTTGTCTAAGAGAACTATTTTTTACACTTGAAAAATTGTCCAAGTGTACACTGGAGAATTTGTGGCAAAGAGCAGCCACATTTCATTGCCTAACACATTTTTCCATATTATTAAAATATGAAAAAATACATATTTTAACATGTTATAACCAGTGATTGACATTTCCATTACATTTGAGCATTCTTACCTTTTCCATGGGACACTTCTATAGTCCAGGTGCAGTTAAGAGAATTGGGGTAGAAGTCAGGAAAGCCAGGAGACAGAATTGTTCCCGTTTTACCATAAACATAACCTCCACAAAGAGCTGAAAATGTGACAGACAGAGAAGATTGGAACACAGCTGGAGATTTTCTTTTATTCAAAAAACTAAAAATGTACACGTCTTCAGTACCGTTAAGAGGTCGCCACCAGTGATCGGTGTAATGAGTTCCAAAATAACATGTTACTATTGTCACATTACATTTTTCAGTAACACAAGAAAGTATTGCATTATTGTACTTAATTCAGTAATCATGTTATAGTTCAATTATGTAGTTACTTGTATTACAAAGGGTCTTTAGTTGACTGCATAATGGCGAACATGCCTTTCCCTTCCAGGGAGGAGGAAAATGGTGGGGTGCTCTACAACTTTTGAGAAGCGACAATATGGACACTACATTTGTTTTTATTGCACGCAGGACAATAGCACAATGGTAAAGTGAAAACTGCGTCCAAGACAGAAACATAATGCTGCTAACACAGCTTGGCTCATTACAAGTATGTGAAAAGTGACAGCATGCTTTGACAAAGCTAGTGAAGAACCCAGAGGGATGTTAAAAGCCTAGCCCAGCAGCCAGAGCCTGATCTTTAACAGTGTTAAAAAAAAGCAGTGATGATGAATCGGGCTTCTAGCGTTGTAGCATCCATTTCTACATGTTAGAGTAGAATCAGTGTGGAAAACATTTTGAAATCTCTTAGAGTTGGTTTTCAACTTTGCTTTGTGTTCAAACTTAGCAACACTAAAATAAAGACTATAGTGATGCTTCGTTATTTCAGATTGGAACCAGGCTGCAGGAGAGGGGGCTGAGGTAGATATTCTTAACCGGTAACTATGTGACAATACATTTTAGGTCATGACACAAAATTAATGTGATTAATTACTTTCACCATGGATAACTAAGTAAGTACAGTATTACATTATTATCTTTTAAAAAAGAAACCAGCATTTCTAATAGATTACTTATTTTTTGAGTAACGATCCCAACTCTGCTCACCACCTACTGGCAGATTAATATAAATTCTTTATTAAATTCCTGGGACCTTGGCTTTTTTTCCCCCAGCCTGCAGAAAATCCCCCCTGAATTTGGTGTAGTTAGCATGGTGTTAAATTCAGGCCTGTACTGAAGACTTACTCTATGATTACATAAGAAGAAAGATTAATGTACAGTAGAACAACGTATAATAATAAAGAATAAAGATCTTAAGATGTTAGTCATACATAACTCTAATACCAAAACCTGGTGTCTCAGGTCTTGTATGTAAATCGACCTGTTATGCGTGTAAACATTCTACTGTATAGTATGAGCAGTGAGCAATGAGCAGTGCTGATTTCAGCAAACACCCTTTGTGTTAGAAAAGCTTTTGCAAAGAGATTTTGCAAAGTGAACGAAACAAAGGTTAAAGATGAGCTTACTGCAGAAACAAAAGGACAAAAGGAAAGAGCAGGGAGAATGTCACAGACAAACAGAGACTGGTTTGTTAAAAGAGAGTGAGAGATTGGTGTGTGTGTGTGTGTTACCAGATACCTAGCCTCCACACAGAGCAATTCACTGATATGGAACGGGACAAATTCATTTGGGGTACTGCAGAATGAAAAATGCCATAGCAATGTAATGGAGAGTAAAAGAGAGCTAGCAGTACATCAGAGACTTCTGAACTAAGATAATATATTGACTCTTTGCTTCTCTTTGACTGAGCTTTCATCGCTTTCAGTACTATTCAGAGCAGTTCAGATAAATTTAATTCAATTAAAGTGCTTCAAGGTGTTTGACTGGCATGGCAATAAAAGGAATCTCTTTGTCAGCTATAAAACAAATGGATTCCAGACTATAAACAAAACAAACAGACAAAACATTTTTCTTCACTGTCAATTTATATATATTTTGGTACACAAACGCATCTTTTAGCTACAGAGATAAATGCAGTAGTCATTCGTTTGGTGAAAGGTTTATAAAAAGACTATTTATGATTTTGCATTTATGAGGACAGATTTCACAGCTCCTCTAATTTCTTCGTGCTCCAGGTACTCCAGCGTGCAGACCTCATCTTCACCCCTCTCTCTCTCTCTCTCTCTCTCAATCTCTCAGTCTGATCATTTTTCTTCCTACTATTCTATATCATATTTCAACAGGGCTGGGGTTGATTTGAGAAGCTGTGATACGAGCTGTTCCCTCTCACTGACTAGCTGTCTTGTGAGTGTTGCGGTAACCTGTGCCAGCTTTTCAGACTCCCATCAGGATTTGGCAAAAACTAGGACACTGTCTGACTAAATGACCCTTGTTAAGGGAAGCACATGCGCATGTCTGTCTGTAGGGCTGTGCCATATGACCAAAATCTCATATCCCGATATAAGACATCTATCATCCCGATAACGATATAAATCACAAAAATGTAACATTTTCTGTAAATTCTGTGACTCTCGGGCAGCTCGACTTGCGGGAAGTGTTTCCAGCTGGACGTCGTGTGTCTGGAGTCGAGTGTTTTAACCGATGCATGAAACAATACATTTTTAGACATAAGTTGTAACAGCCGCCGTTTTCTTTGTGAGTATTTATTACACGGCGTGCTGCAGGGAAAAGTCTGTTCTAACGTTTGAGTCTAAGGTTTATTTTTTAGCACCTGGCGGCTCTTTTTTACTTCTCATCCGTAAATAATCTGCTCTTTCACGTGATTCAGTTTCTTTTGAAAAGTCTCAACAGGATCTTGAGCTTTATTGTGAAAGGTAAGCGGACACGCGATGGTGTTACCGTCGTTGTGGTTAAAACAGGCGCTCGTAGTGTGGTTATATTAAATATAAGAGAAAGAGAGAACTTTAAGAAATTAATATAGCCACTACAGGGACCATCAAAACGATGAAAAAATATTTCCTTAGTTTATTTTGCGACACCACGAAACAAACGATAGCGTAAAATGAAACGATAGACCGATATATATCGTTATGTCGAACAGGCCTATCTGTCTGTACGTAATGTATGTAACGTGTGTAATGGTTCATACTTTGGTGGTCCTAATCATCTGTGTGTGAAAAGAGAGAGAGAGAGATCGTTAAGGAAATGTGTGTGAGAAACTGTGAGGTGTATAACAATGCATAGAAACCATGTGACAAGAAAGAGAGACGATTCATGACCAACGAAAAAAAAAAAAAAGAAACAGAAAGAGGCTGGATTCTAAAGAAAGAGCTGCTTGGTTTTCAGAGAGGAGAGATAAATATATAGAGATAGCATATCAGTTTTCAGCATCATTCCTCCTCCTTCCCTTTTCTTAGTCTTTAAATACATTCTTAGTCTTCTTAAGTGATTCTCTAACTTTGGTCACTTCTAACAAGTTGTTGTCTTGGCACCAACTGCATGCTTTAAAATGTCACAGCACCCCTTCAATACTCTTCCTGACACATAAAAGAGCAGCCAGCGTTATCTGTTTGGTGATTTAACTGACCTGCAGGAATAAGATGAATAGTTTGTGTTGAATAGACGTTCTGGCATTACTGAAAGGGAATGGTGCCTGCATGCCTGGGGGGGTGATGACATGTCATTTTGCTTTTTATTTTAAATGCAGTGCTGTCTGTGTAATGTAGTGTGTATGAAATGTTAACTGTGCCTCTGAGACTGTCCTGTAAATAACATTATTGCCATTAATGGGTGCGAGTGTGTGTATGAATCGCTTCCAGCATGCCTGTGGGAGGGCTTAAAGATGATTTCTTTGCTCTTTTAAATAGAATAACCAAGAATTTTGTGAGTAGATATTGTAGGTTTGGTCAGTATTTGCAAGACTTGTTGTTTTGTCCCACACTTCCACAACATGCAGCCAAGTGTGATTAATCTAAATTTCAGCAGTGTAATAATATACTTAACACATAATTCCACTGTGATCTTTGCCCAAAAGCACACTATATCTCACATTACATTAAGTCAAGTCTTACACACCATTTCAGAAAAGTGCCATTCTGAAATAACGTGTCTTATAATGTGACAGCTGTCTCATTCAGTGGCATGCCTGGCTGAAAATTGAAAATGTCACAGTGCCGGTTTAAAACTATTTGCCTTACATGGCTGCAAGTATGACATAGATTGCTTTGTCATGAACTTACTCCTAACTTGTGATATCCTTTCATTTTCATATTTGATTATGTTCAATTGGCAGAGCAGATGAGATGCTGTTTGTTTAACTCCCACCATAGCATAAGCTGTGGAAAAATGCTCACTAGGAAGCCCTTTGAATAGCCAGGGAGCATCTGTTTTAGTAATTTCTATTGACCTGAATAAGTTCACAAAGGCTAAATGTCCAGCTTGAGTCATTGTGGTGGGAGTGAAGACTGTTTGCCCAATTACAGCTGTCTGTTGCAAAAAGTTAAAGGGCAAAAGGCAGAAGTGAGAGAACAGACTTTTTTTTCTTCAATATTCTGCTATGAAGGAAAGTAGCTACTGGTGTCACTGAAAGCACCTTCCCTTTCAAATGTCTTTTACCTCTGACACAGACTGATCCTCTTTTCTGCCTTTTCCATCTTTAATCTCCTGTATTTTGTGTTGATATTCAAACGAGGTTTCAATGTTCAGGGTCAGTGTAGAAATGAAGTGACCACGCAGAAAATTTAGTATAAACAGTAATCTGCAGAAATCTTGAGCCACCCATCAATTCTTTACTTTTTGCTACCAAATGGAGAATACGAGTAGAGATTTATTAAAGTGCATGCAAAATTGCGCCAACATAAGGAAACACAAAAGAAGTGTCTGTGCAACTTCAGTGAGCTTGAATGTCAATATTTGGTTATGACCACCTTTATTCCTCAACACAGCCTGAACTCTCTTGAGCAAGCGTACTTTTAATGAATCTAGGTAGTTTTCAGGAATAGTCCTCCAAGGTTCTTGAAGGACATTTAAAACTCCTCTTTGGATGTTGGCCAGATTTAGTTCTGTTCTCTGTCAAGATGATCCCACATTGCTTCAATAATATTGACATCAACGCTCTGGGGAGGCCAGTCCATGATTGATATGTTCTGTCTTGTTTGCAATGCTGAAAAAGGAAGCTGCTTTCCTCTACCTGCTTTATCACATGGTAGAGGAAAGTTTAACTGTACTTTTTTGAGTTCAGAATCCACTTGTTTTGACAGCATCAACTGACTGAAATTCAGCCTCAAACCATGACCGAGACTCCAACACGTTCTACAGATGGCTGTAGATATTCCTCATTGATGATTTGAACCAAAAACCAGCCTTCAACTGAGAGCATTTCTGATGAGGCTCTGGTGAACAGTAGATGGATCACATTAAAGAACAGATGGATCTTTCACCTGCAGTTCCTCTGCTAAAAGTCTGTCTTGATCATTTTCCTCAAAGGACACATTACACACTATATCATGATATGCAAAGCTTAGAGCTAACAGCTCTCTGGTAATCACCCTGTTGGTGTAAAAATACTATTTGATACTCGTCATTCTGTGTTATCTTTGGCAATTTTGGAAATTCAACTAAAGTAATGGGGACAAATGATGTGTTTTTGCACTAGGCTGCTAGTAACAAAGTGCTTAAAGGTGCAATTTAAAAACTGCCTCCTTGCTACTTTATATTGTCTGTTATGTGTAGACACAAAGCTGTCCCCTGAGTTAGAGGCTTATTTTATTTTTGAATGATTCATATGTCAGTGGTAAGTTGCTTAACAAACAAAAAAACATTCCCTTAAAAATGTTTAGCTATGAGGATAGGAGTGAAAAAAACAGTGTCTCTAGATCTTCAGAGAAAATGTACATACAGCAGATGTCAAGTTCAGTGTGCATCTGCTGTATGTTGTAGCCAAGTGATAGAATGGAGCCCTGTCCAAGGTGCAGCGAACACAAGTGTGTTTATGCACCTTTGGAACAATTACATTTTCTCTTTTAATTGGTTTTAGCCTTGCAGTTTGGACACATCATTCTTTCTAAAGAATAATCTTTAAATGAGACTGGCACATGTTGTACCAAAGCTTTTCAGGGACACATATTCATTTATTTAGACACCGAAAGACAGAGATGTATATAGTTATAGTTGAGATGGATTGTAAGAAAAGTGCTAAATAGTATAACAAAGTCTGATATTTAGCAATCTTTCAAAAGTCTATCAAAGCAAGATGCAATTTCAACTTTTCCTGTAGTGCCAGATTAACTTAAAAAAGAGCTCATACATTGATTTCCAGTGTAAATAAAATGATTAGATAAAAATCCCTACAAAAGACTGTGGTGGCTACTATTTCTTAGTTGCAATATTCAGTTGGAGAATTAAAAACATCAACTCTAAAACACACATAATCAATCAAACAACAATTTGGCCAGAATTAAATTCAGCTCAAGATGACTTATTTTGCCAACGAAAGCATTTAATGCAGCTTTTGGCTTGAGAGGTGTATTTATAAAGCTATTTCAAGCTGTTCTCCCAACTAAGCACTTCTGGAGGCAAAAACTGGGAAATGTCTTTGGTTAAAAGAAAACAAACCCCAAACCACAATGGCCTGCTCTGTCAGTACGTGCTGTATGTTGACAACATTTTTTCACTCTTTTCCATGTTTAGAGAATGTGAAACTATGTGTGAGGTGAGTCACGAGAGAACAGCATTCGCCCCTGATTGTATTACTCACGCTACAGGGTAATTCCTGAAAGAGATCAAATAAAATAAAAGAAGATACTAACCATCACAACTGGGAAGAGCGTGACTCCACTGATGATTCTGCTCGCAAACAATTGGCTCCTGATCGCTAAGTGTGTATCCCGGGTCACATGTAAATGACACACGAGAGCCAATGGAAAAGCTGCTGCCATGGCGACGACCATTCACTGGGATACCAGGATCGAGACACGAGTCTGACTCCATTTTCACACCTGAAAATCACATCACACAACCGCCGCAGTGTCAAAAGGTTGAGTGTATTTGCGTCTGTAAGCAATTTCGAGTGTGTCTACCAGGCATTGCAGTCTATCAGTCATTTAGACTTACTTTCATATCTGATGCTGAAGCCTGCGGCAGAGCGGCTGTTGTCTGTAGTGAACAACAGGAACAGGAAGTTTGATGTGGAAATCAGGAAATGAGGCGCTTGGGTACCATGGTATTCGCCGATCAGGAGAGAGGATGCTGAGGGGCCATCCCTGATCTCCAGTGTGTCATAGTTGACTTCTGTCTGGAACCTAGAGAAACAAAAAAACCCCAAAAACACGCACATGAAATTCACAACTGCAAGTTATACATGTTAATAAATTCCAACGCTGAAAAAAGAGAAACTCGCCAATATTGTTCATTTTGCACAATTTATCCACTGTAGGCAAAAAAAAACAAAAAAACACTGAGCTATAACAAAGTACTACCATATAAGAAACTTGACTGATATGTAAGCAATCAATCAGTCACACCTATTGCTGGCTGTCTGAGTGGTGTCCCAGAAA
>NW_024582372.1:2333177-2350921 GCF_018398535.1 Haplochromis burtoni
GGAGTTTTTCCTTCCCACTGTCGCCAAAGTGCTTGCTCATAGGGGGTCATATGATTGTTGGGTTTTTCTCTGTATCTATGAAGCGCCTTGAGGCGACTTTTGTTGTGATTTGGCGCTATATAAATAAAATTGAATTGAATTGAATTGAATTATTCTATTAAATAGCTAAAACACTTAAACACTAATTAACCCATTTGCATTAAGTTGGAGCTACAGGGCCTAATCAGTCGATTTTTGGGTCTAAGCATCAAATAGTAGATGATCCAGAAAAAGGATGTTGTATATCACCAACCTATCTAGTTGAACAGAAACCAAGGTTTGGGAGCTACTGACACACTGCAACAACGCGGTATCTGAATAATTATATCTGACCAGCTAAATGAAAAATTAACTAGCCTCTGCTTCAGAAGAAGTATGCTGAATCGTCCACAAATGAAATGTCTCATAGGCGATGAAGATAACTCGGCGTGTACGTCACATTTCAAAAAGACAAATTTCTGCTATTGCAGTTTCAGGCTACACTGCATCTGTCTGTGGCTTGTTTCCAGAAGAAAAAAAATTTAAAAAGCCAACATTAATCATTTACTGCAGCAGTAACTCACCAGCCTCATCTATATCTGACTACCTTATATTGCATATGAAAGACTGCCCAAGTAAAATATTAACTAAAGAATGCACTCCCTAACCGTACCATATTATCTAACCATTAACAGTCAAATTTCAACAATTTTTGAACAAACACATTTGACAAATCAGTCAACAGCATAGTTGAGTAATACACTTACTTGTCAAAGTGTATCTTTACAGCATGGTCTGCTTGTGCTTCAATCACCCACTGGCAGTTCAGAGAGTCTTTGTAAAAGGAGGGCCAACCAGGAGATAGCAAAACACCTGTAGGAGCTGTAAGATGCCCTCCACAGGGAGCTGGATGGAAACAAAGACCCCCACACACAACCACAGGAAATAAAATTAATAATTTTCTCCTTGTAAATGTCTGTAAATTGCTCCTATTTCATTAAGTTAGCAGATTAATTGTCTGCTCTGTTTATTTTATCATTCTAATCCACTCTGAATTTCTATATTTCATACATAAACATTTACCTTCAGAAATTACGGTGAGCCCATCATGTGCTAGAGTAAGCAATTTTGAGTTAGTGATGTTTGAAAAAGCCCAAAATAATTATCACATTATAATTTATAGGAGGAATTAAATATATTTATGCGTCAAATGGTGCCAAAAAATAACTCTCCGTTTCCCTGCACAAGCTGCAGGCAGCAAAACTGGCACATACCGTCACTACTTTATAGCTCAGTTCCAAAATTTCAATTATGACACATTAAAAAACAATAATTATCTCCCGTTGAGTTGTTTCTTTCAAATAAAATGAAATGTCAGACATCGTATCATGTTCGGTTTTTATTCTTATTCATTTTGAGTCTGTCTAGAACCTGAATTAAACATAAAAAACTCCAGACCTGGAATTCATGGTTTCTTCATTATTCATTGCTACAACATATAATTTGCAGTGGCTTGTCTTTTCAAGTAGCTCATACCTTTGCCTATTTGATTGCTCTCATAAATCCAGACTTTCAGCAAGAAAAGAAAAAAAAAAACACAGAATGCATACTGAAGGAGCAGTTTTTTTGGATGGGATCTTCAAGAACAGGAGAGATGATATTCTCTCGTACTCCATAGTTAAAAAGATGACCCCCCCATGTTCAATTTGATTTTGTCCTCTGCCTGATTTATTAACAACAGGCAACAATTGATAATGTCATTTAGACAATGCAATCAGGATGCAAGATGGGAAGGTTGCAAAGATAAACATACAAACGCTCACAGACTGGTGGGTGCCATTCACCTTCAAAAATTGTCGAAAAAGCAGAAAACTGACAATCCTGTTATTATCACTTCCACATATCTGCAACCTAATAGTACATCTTTGTCTTTCGGTGTCTAAATAAATGAATATGTGTCCCTGAAGAGCTTTGGTACAACATGTGCCAGTCTCATTTAAAGATTATTCTTTAGAAAGAATGATGTGTCCAGACTGCAAGGCTAAAATCAATTAAAAGAGAAAATGTAATTGTTCCAAAGGTGCATAAACACACTTGAGCTGTATGGTAATCGCTAAAATAGTTGAATGTCTTGTGGAACATTATACTCCTATATACAGTAAACAGTTCTTATGTGTAGGTGTCTGCTTAGGTTTACCTTCACAGCGAGGTACAGCTGCAGACCAGACAACATTTCCATCCTGAATAATGCAGGTGACCTGATCGGACCCCTGGAAATACACGATTTAAAGAAATGTTACATTTATACTAGGTTTTACCACACAACTATGGACACCGATTATGACAATCATTTCAAAATTGTGTTAAAAAAGTGTGATAATGATACTTTCAAATGATTATTACCTGAGTCCGAATGAATCCTTGATCACAGCGAAACGCCACTGAGCTGCCAAGCTGAAACTGGTCACCGTACCTCTGACCATTTACTGGGACTCCTGGGTCATGGCATTCATTCTGACCAAATGCTACAGAGAGAAAATAACCAGAGAAAAGTTAAAACTGGGGCTAAGACACATAAGATTGAATTACTGTATCAAACAGGGGCAAATTAATTTGAAAAGGAAAGAACAAAGATGTAATCTGAAAAAAAGAGAAAGCTGGCAGATTGCAACTACACTCTGGTTAAGTGGTTCAAAATATGTATGCATATTTATTCATTTGAGCAGTTTTTACCAGTTTTTTCAATTTATTTTAATACCGAAAAATTGGTTCTGCCAGAGGAAAAAAATGAAACCGCTGCTGTATCACTGTCAGTGAATGTGACATCTCCACTGATATGGAAATATGGGAATGGAATTATCTTTATGTGGACTCAACCTTGTCATGTTAAGCTTATATTATCCCCATTCCAGAGATTAACCTGATCCCACCCAGAGCACACACCCAGTGATTGGACATGTCTCAGGTTGATTAGCTGCTGATGGAGGGAAATGGGAGCAGTGAGAGAAAGGAGAGGACGTAGGGAAAAAAATGAGAGCCACAAGGGAAATGGCAGGTACACAAACAAAAATGCACATATACTGTATATTACATACAGTCTTGTAGCAGTATTCAAATATGTGTTCAAATATGCATGTAGAGAAAGTACTATATAGGCCAAAGGCAGACACAGATAAAGTAGCCCTTGCACTCCTTCAACAACCTGATATTATAGAAGAGGAAGAAAAGACTAGAAGATATGTATGAGAAAAAGCACGAAATGCCAGCATACAAAATATTCAAATGATATGTTTAAACCAATACAGTCATTGTTTTGAACCCAGTAGAAGATAAAAAAAGGCCAACTAAGGCTGAAGAAGCTAAGAAGAAGCCATAGTGACAGGGAAAGGTAGAAACATATGGCATAAAAAAAAGGAAAAAATAAAAACTAAATGATATTTCGGCTATGACAGAGAAAAGATGAACTCAATAAGATAAGAATAACTATGCATCTTACAGTGAATGCATTTTGTAATTTAAAATTTTGAGTAAACCATTTGTTAGTAAGATGTAAACATTTTAAAGATTAGCTGTAGTTAGTGAGGAAATAAGAATTTTGACATTAAGGAGCAATATGCACTAAAGTTAGCAGGCTAACCAGCTAGACCAGGCTTGGCCAACTCCAGGCCTCGAGGGCCGGTGTCCTGCAGGTTTTAGATCTCACACTGGGTCCACAATATTGTCAACAATGTCAATGCTGTCAAGAATGTCAACAATATTGTATAATGTGGGAAAGTCTCAGATTGGTCTAACTCTAGACTTATTTATTCAGAGTTTTTACTTATCCCAAGAGTCTAAATCTGTTCCATGTATAAATTTATTCTTGCATTGTTTTGTAGTTGAAGTGGACATCTGATTCATTAGGTCAGGGATGGGCCAACTCCAGGCCTCAAGGGCGGGTCCTGCAGGTTTTAGATCTCACCCTGGGTCAACACACCTGAATCAAATGATTAGTTCGTTACCAGGCCTCTGGAGAACTTCACGACATGTTGAGGAGGTAATTTAGCCATTTAAATCAGCTGTGATGGATCAAGGACACATCTAAAGCCTGCAGGACACCGACCCTCGAGGCCTGGGTTTGGACACCACTGAGCTAGACCCAAGTAGTTCCACTTTCTACCTCAAGGGACAATAGTGAGTCCAGTCTCTTTTTGCCCAAAGTATGTTTTAGTTTAAAACAAATTGTTAAAGAAACAAAAAGTGAACATATATAAGGTCAAAATTGTTTTTTGGAAATGATCATCTTCTTCCCTCTGAAAGTGATAAAAACAGAATTTGGATATATTCCATTTTAAATATATCATTAATAACCTTAGCTGTCATAGGCTAAAGCACATTTTTACGCATGATGTCCTCATAAAATATTGGATCAATTTATTTGTAGGATAAATTCAAATCTGCGAACAGTTATTGGCTCCCAGTGCACCGCTTTCACCAAATAACTGCACAGTCTTGCATTCATTCTTGAGTTTCTAACACAATTCATACAAATATACCCACAGCATAACCTCTTGATATTCATATATGCATTAAAATGTTAATAGACCAAATTACTGAAACAGCACAATATGTTTGATATTTTAAGTCCCAGTGTAGAATTTATGTCATCAGGTTTTCAAATTACATTTTCAAAAAGTTTCACCACTAAAAACTACATGAATGTATTTCAGCATTCTTCTTTTCTGCCAGGTAAAAAGTTTGAGAGGCATTTAATTTAATATGATTTTTATTTAACTACATATTCATTTTTCGTTTGAGGTGCATCAAACCTTTCATTTGTGTTAGGATTTGAAATAGTACACTTTTTTATACACACACACACACACACACACACACACACACACACACACACACACACACACACACACACACACACACACACACACACTATTTTCATTTGTCAAATGCCACCTCTAAAGGAAGAGCCAAAGACAAGGTCATTTGGGAGGCAGTGTGTGAAATGGTGCAAAACTGCATGGTAATCACACTGAATGAATCTGAATCACTCAGGCAGAACTAGTTCAGCTTAGAGTGGATAAATATACAGGATGGAGTAGCTGGGTTCAAACTCTGACAATGGGACAGGCTTAACTGGGTGAAAGTTGAGTAAGATATGCATATGTAGCTTGCCATCACCAGTGTGTGAATGTGTGTGTGAATAGGTGGATGACTGGATGTGTAAAGCGCTTTGGAGTCCTTAGGGACTAGTAAAGCGCTATACAAATACAGGCCATTTACCATATAGGATCAGTCAAGCAGAAGAAGTCAAACAGGACAGGTTAAGGTAACGTCAGGTGCAGTAATGCTGATGTCGGTATTATATTAATCATAACGAAGTGCCATTCTGAGGTGGTTAGCATATGAAAAGGTATTTTACTCTGAGCTATATTTAATATGGATCTTAACTAGTATATGAAGATACTAGCTATACAACAAGCTCCGGAAGCAAATCCTCAGAATTTAGTTGTAAATTTAGCTTATATGTTTTAAAGATGTGCATTGAGTTACATAGCAATACTCAGCTTGATAATCAGTAAATCATTTGTTTATTAAAAAAAAGGGACACTCACTAGGATCTACCCTAGAACATAATGTATAGCAGTATGTTGACAACTGATTTCTGCTTTTGTCTCTGATTACATGGTGGTAGAAGTGTTGCATCTCAGTTTTACTGTTGGAATGTCCGTATTGTTTAACAAATTTCTGCTATCAAAACTCCACTGAAGTGGCCCTGGAAGTATTCTTAATAAAAATTTGTCAAAGTGTCAAAACGACATGCTATCATTTGTCAGAAGAACTGCTGGGGAAAAAATGACAGTTACTTAAAAAAAATTAAAACCAAATTCAAATACAACAATGAGGTAGTACGCTGGTAGAGATCTCAATGGATATTTGGTTGGTTGCAAAGAGGCTGCTACCCCAAATCCTCTTTGTGACTAGTAGACTATCATAGTCACTGCAGTATGCACAGAAGACAGAGATCTTTCTGCTAATACTCAATAACTACTCACGGAGTAGCTGAAAAATGGGAAAAAATTGCAGCAGAGAGCCGAAATAGAGGACATCCACCAACACATTTCAAATGGTGCATCTTTACTTCAATGCAAATCCATTTCTGGTTTTCATCATGCTTTTCACAAGAGTTTCTGAGTTTTTGCAGACAAATCTGCATCTTCCATGCAAACTACAAGCAATCACAGTAATCTGCAGGCAACCAAGAAGGTTTTCAGTGCACAATTCATACCACTTTGCAACCGATTTCACCTAGTGTCAGTCTCCAGGGACCACTGTAGAAGCACAGATTTTTCCTAGTGCCAGTGGGCTACTGACTAGTCTCTTTGTTTGCAACCTCCAGTAACCGCTCACCAACTGGTTGAGATTGCACATTTTCCCCCAGTGACTTAGTAAACTAAGGGTGTTTACTGCGGCCTAAACAACAAATGGACTGAGCGATAAGTAGGTAGTTGATACTTACTGGTATAGCTGATATTGAAGCCCTTTCCAGTATTTGAATGATCAGACTGAAATTCCAGTCTCATGATGTGACCGTTTGAGGCGATCTGTGATGGAACATCTTTTCCTGAGAATGTCCCAAATGTTGTTGGCTCAGACAGACCTAAAATCAAGCACAATTTAAACATTATTTTAGAGAGACATTTAATATTGCTTATCTAATTTATCCTGTATAAAATCAGGCCAGACTTGGAAAGAGAAAGGCTCATCCCAAGGGAGCTCAAAGAGGTGAATTAGGTGTAATTAGGGTTAAGAGAAAACAAAACACTGAGATGATTTAGCAGTTCCTGACACACTTGCTAAATGCTTACTAATATGCATGATAAGCACATAATGCTTTATTTAAGCATTAGAAGTAGAAGTGCCAAAGTATGAAATGTATTCATGGAGTAACAAATTATTGACATTCAAATAACTGACAATCTAAATGAATGTAAATGATTAAGCTGGTCCTGGTAAAGCCTAACAACTGTTGTGAGTTTTAATGAGAACAACAAGAAAAGTCTGTTAAAATGTCAATGTTAACTATAGGCTGCTGAAGGATAACTTGCTTCTCTGCATGCTTAGAATTTAAAACAACAACAACAACAACATAAAAAAAAATAGGAAGAAATCTCCAGTAAAAGTAGACAGTCTTCCATACTGAATGCACTGTATAGTAACAGTTACTACTAAATAGTACTAGATGTAAACATGCCTAGTACAGAGAGACAAGAAAGGCATTCATTCATGACCCTTTAACTTGTTAACTGAACAAAAATGGCATTATCCCGCGGACACCTATCTCGAAGATTATTTCCAATTTCCAATTTTGAACACTCATAGCATGAAAGCAACACCTGTGCACTATCGCATTGGTCCAAATAACAAGCAAGAAACCTGAAGATCCGAGTATAAAAGGAAACCAGACACACATTAGTGTGTCATGCTTGCCAAAAGATGATACATAGAAGCTCTTTTGTACAGATGCTGCATTTGAGTGAATGCCCAAGAGACTAATATCAGGTGACTGTGGTGTCTGGGTCATTGATGGTATTGCACCTCAATGAGTATTGAACCATGTATTTCCGGACAATTCCATCACCATGGGAAGGAGCATTATCTTGTTCCAAGTACTCATCATCCCCTCAGGGCACATCATTGCAATGAATAGCATAACTTAGCTGGTATGTTTCAGTGTGCTCCAACACTGAGGTATCACTAGACAGTCATAAAAGGACGCACTCTATATGAGTTGAATAGTCTGAAACTTCCACCCCTTCGCCTGTACTGCTGTAATCATACATCACCTCAGGTCTGTCTAAGACATTTGTGTCACAGCATCAGACCATTTACTGCAAAAAGTAGTTATAAACTTTTGTTTGGAAGAAGATATTCTACTCTTCAGTGCGCTCCCCAGTGATCCAAGCAGCAACGACAGAATCAGGGGGGAGTGTCATAAAAACTGGACTACAGCACATAGAAAAGCAACTTTCCAGGTTGAGATCACTGGGATATGTACATATACTCTATAAAAAAGGATCCCAAAATGGTAATGAAAGAATATAACAAGTCACAGGAAACATCTGCAGTCTCTGGTGCATGGGTAAGAGAAATACACAGGTGGTAATTATTGTGGTCATGGACAGCTATAAATTTCCCTTGTTCATGTGGCTCAATGTCTTATGTTTTGAACCAGATATATAACCACAGTGGTACAAACAGGCCTTTAAAGAAAAGTATGGGAACGTATGGATCTACAAAGACAAAAATAAAGGGGCTTTTACAGAGATGGAAAAAGTACAGACATTCTGCACTTAATACTTTTTATACAGTATTCTGTACAAACACTACTGTTAAAAATACTCCAGTAAAAGTTGTACTGAGTACAAGTAAGTAAAAGAAAAAAGTACAGGCTCTGAAATGTATTCAAAGTAAGAAAGTAAAAGTAGCTCTTCAGAGGAAACAGGAAAATGTGTATAGTCAATGGTTTAAGTGGGATTCAGCAGGTGCAGATAATGCTCAGTGTGGACAAAAGAATCATAACTCACAATGATTTCTATTAAGAGCTCCAACAGATTTTCTTAGTGTACAGACTGTGGTCAGCTGACCTCCTGCTCTTTGTGGACATACACAACTGAATTCAACTAGATGTCAGCAGATGTTTCATGAGTTGTCTTGGCTGATTTCTATCCTCTACACTGACTGGCTGTCTTTTTTTTTCTAAATGGTATAAAATTGGTATGAAGGTGGATTTCAGTCAATGAATCTAAGCATCATCATCTAAAATCTACTCTGCTACACTTGATGTAACCCAACTCTGAGCATGAAACCACAGATACTGTGCACCAGTCACACACAGTTCTTTACTTTAAATCCATCACAGTACAGCCAACTAACCTGTTTATTCTGCAGTAACCTGTATTTTTTATGCAGCCTTTAAATTACACAGTTAGTCCACTCAGTTTGATTTACAGCATGTTTCACAAAATGAAAAAAGCATGATGTCACATATTCAAAGACCACTGAGCAGTCCTTACCTATAAATCTGACCTCTCTTCTTCCTCTCCTCCCCTGTGTTTCTTATCTTTCTCTATCTCTGAGTGACGTTAGCCCTCTATCTTTTCTCTCTCTGGGATATACAGCAGCTGGACCTTTAGCTAGCAACACACTGTACGACAAACCTCTCTGCAATTGACAAATTTCAAATGCAACGGCGACGGCTCAACAAACATCTGCAAACACACTGATCTTTGTTGAACTCACAATAATTTGAAATGACCTGCCCTTTAAAAAAAGGGCTCCTCTTCAGCAGGGTAGATAGATGCTGAAGTACTGCAACCACAACTTAAGGATACCTGTTTCCGGGTATTGTGGAAAAAAATACCCCCCCCGACTTTTGCACACGTCAAAACTACTTAAGTAAATTACAGATACCTAAAACATTGTGCTTAAGTACCGTAACGAAGTATTTATACTTCCCACCTCTGGCTATATATATATATATTAGTACAGAACCTCTGAGCCATACATTGGAAACTTTGCTGAGACTGGAGGGATTTAAACACAAATGTTGAAATTTTACAATGATCCCTTATCACGTGGTGAATTTCAATAAATATTAAACAACATATATCACATAAATCTGCAATGTGACTTATTTTAGGCCAGCAGCGTGATCGTGTGCTTTTGCTTGTAGCACAATAATAATTTCATAAGAACATCTCTATAGTGTAATGTACACGTCAACTCCATTTGTAACCATTTAAAACTATGATCCATTTTTTATTATTATTACACAACCGAACACATTGCATTAGCACATCTGCAGAACTCAGATGAAAGAGTCAGATTGCGTGATCCCCACAGTAGTCCTGGTCAGTTGTGGAGCACAAGGTTTGGCTTAAATACTGAGGATGACGCCAGATTGCATCAGGTGGCAGATTCCTGAAAGTCTGGCAGGGCATATCAGAAAATCACCTTGTAATTTATTTCTCAACTGAAAGTGATGAAATGACATATATATATTTTTACAAATATCCAGAATTATTTATTTTATATACGTGGCAAAGAGAGCACTGAAAATGGAAATACTATTTAAATCTCACCAATTATGAATTTCATTTTCTTAGATTATATTAGATTCTGATGATATTATTTGGATATTATTTGCACGATGGCAACACCAGGTTGCCAAACACTCTGCCTTCTCACTGTACATCTTTCCATCAGCTTTCACAATCATCTATGAAAAAACCCCACCCTTGGTGAATTTGTAGAGTTAAACAATGATTTTGCAGATACTGAGGATGTGTTTTGTTTTTTCAGCTATTTCTGTGTCTAGACACTTACATAATACCAAACAGGAAGCGATGGTCTGCATGCCTCAATCAGGATCTTGACACTCGTATGGTGTAGCACAGCACACCTCCATGTTTCACCACTTCAAATTGCAAGAATTTCCTGTTTAGTGTAACTACAGCATCAGCAGCAGCCAACACTCTCTCAGTGTCACTGTCCTGTATCTGCAGCAGTCTTCATGGGGGATTTTTATTGATCTGTTGGACAAGCCTGGGTGGAATATAGGAACATTTTTAAGGTGATTTATAAAGGAACACTACATATAGCATATGCACGCTGGTATGGATGCTGAATATCATTATCATTATTTTGACTTTTCTGCAACCTTCTTTTTTTTGCCTTTTGCTTGTACATAAACTTTTAATACAGATGTTACTCAATTTTTAACTTCATTTAAATATGGAGGTAATGTTTGTCTAAAGTTGCTGTTTTGGTCACTTTCTTCTTCTGCAGCAATTTCTTCTGCGGAGGTGAGAAGTGCTGCTGTAATTGCTTTTCTGGTCAATAAGTGTATTAATCTTCTGACATTCCAGTGAACCAGCTGATGCTTTGATTACAGGTTTTGCGGTGAAAAAGCTATTACAATGCATATGTGTAGGGTTTTTTTTTTAGTTGGCTATTTTAAAAGTGCAGATATAAACAGATACACTGGAATGAGATGAAATGTATTGACCATCGCTAAAAGCCTGAAAACTGACAGTTTCTTACTATTGACTTTATGAAATTCATATGAATTTTTAAAGGTAACAGAGATGGCAATGGAAATCAATGTAAGCTGACATCACTTCAAGGGACAGAAAGGGAGTTTCAAGACCACTTCACTGATAAAGATGCTGTTCTTCACAACACTCCCATAGAAACTTTTCTTTTTATTTCCTTCTTGACTTGAATTTTAGGATCCAATGCACTTAGACACAATTAAGCTACACAGTAACCGAGTTGTAAAGTGCCAGCCTCTTTAGTCTCTAGCAACTCAAAAGCCCTTTCACTTATTCATTATTACATTGATAGGCGAAAGACCAGGAAGGAAATAGAATCAACGTAACAATAGCTAAAAGAGTGCCAAGATCCTACGTTATCTTATCTAAGTGGAGAGATTTAGAGAAAAGCCTTTGTAATAGTCTGTCACTATCTTCTCTTATATTAGATGACAATAATGGCTTTCTGATTAAGTTAACCATTTACATGCCATTCAAAATGTAGCCCAAAGTGTCATCTTTTTTTTTTTTGCATGGATTTCATGCTGCTGTTGCCCCACTCAGAGGATTTATGGGTTATTACGGAGGTTCCTTTGTTCACTTTTGTTTGCCATTTGTGATTTCATGTTCTTTTATTCAGAAATACAAAAGAAGGCAAGTTCATAAGTGTCAAGTTGATATAAAACCTTCAGTGAATAGAAATCTGATTTCTTTTCTATAAAGGCATAAAAGCAGAGTTTGAGTGATTGCCTCTGCTGCATAATTCAATGATATTTTAGACATTTGATTATGTGACACGAGGACATATAATTAGACACTGCCAATCAATCATCGGCAATGAATTGGCATCAATAAATCTTTGTAAATATTTGTTTGTGTTCATCAGCCCAAGAACCGATAACCGATTAATAAGCATAATCTGTGAAAAGTGGATGTTCAATTAGTAGCTAACCTTATGAAAAACAATTATTGGGTGCAGTAATGGTGAATACTCCAGGGAAAATCAGGTAGCATGCAAACCACCACGTTTCTCTACCTCAGTTTGTTGGTATGGAAAAACTACAGGCATACAGAATGAGCTTTAAGCCATCCATTTATTTCTCACTTCAGCGCTGAAGTACAGTTAATTTGGAAAATGTGGTTAATTGGGATATACTATGAGGATTTTTGGATACTCAGCAGAATTTTTTTTTATTGGAAATTTTGGACTTTCAGTAAGTTTTTTGGTGATGTAAGATTTGTGCCTGAAAATAAACGTGCTTGCATTGCACAGCCCTGCATTAGAGCCTGCGCTATAGCTTACATCAGCAATATTCACTCATGTTATGTCACCCTTGATTTCTGGAATTTTCCTTCAGCTTACTGTCTATATAAAGAAGAAGAATGTAAGGACATATTTTGAAGCCACCGCTGGCATTAAAAGTTTTAGCGCTGGAATTGCCCTTTTAAAGCAGAAGGCTGTCACACAAAACACAATAATGACAGTTCTCTGTGTGCCATCCTCAACTTTCACAGGCTGGCAGCAGTAGATAGAAAAAAGGCTCATAAGGAGAGAGCAACAGGCACCACTGCAGAAAACCAGCGCACATGTCCAAAAGATATGTTTTATTCTGCATTACAGGACAGACAACACTGAACTGTGACCTAATTCTGACTTTTGTAAATAAATTGTTATGAAATTTGAATTTAAAGTTTCTATACCTTGAATAAATATGTCATAATAAATGTTTAGAGATTTACATGGTTGAATTTAGATGAAAGATTACTTTTTAAACAAATTTATGCAAATCCAAAAAAGAAGATGAAAATATATATTTTTTAAGCAATTTCATGAAGGATTCCAAAAAGAGTACAGGAATCGTGCATCAGCATCAGAATAATGCTTTATCTGTATCATTATGGGAATTTATTTAAATGTTATATATATATATATATATATATATGACTGACTTTAGATGGATTTTCTGTTCCTGAAGGCACAGATACACTGTGGTTTCCTTGTGACAGAGATTTATCACCAGTCAGAGCAAACTGGAAGACTTCAAAGCAATAACTGAACTGATTTCAGTTAGCCCATTGTAACAGCGATAATTGCCCTGTAATTTAAAAAAGGTTCTACAGAGACAAAAAAAAAAAAGAATAGTGCTAGTCAATTATACACAAGTTCATCTTTAATGATCACCCAGTCAAACATGGGCTTGACTTGATTCAGTTTAAATCAATAACCTTTATTACAATGGGGAACAGCAATCTAATTGCTCTGTGTTTTATGTGAAGTGGAAAGCTATGCAAGTGTTGAAATGATAAATATTACATTACAACTACACATCCAGTGTGCCCATCATTCATCAACCCATCAATGAGATCCACTCAGCAATTCTCTTTACCAGCTGATACAGGATTTAATAGCTGCGAATTTCAGAAACACTCCCAACCTCCCCGCTCCACCCCACCACCACATATGTCTTTTTCACCTATTTCAATTGGTCACACAGACCAATATTTATGCCATAAGATAAATACATATGCACAATGATTAACAAATGTATTAGATCACCTGTCATGAAAAAAAAAAAAATAATTGTAGAACTGCACTAAAAACATTAAAAATAACTGTTTTTATTTTTTTTACTTCATGGTTAAAAACAATAATTATTTTTAGCATTAAAATGTCATTTCAATTAAAGAGCTTGCACATACTGGTGGATTAACCATTACAGAAACATTAAAAAACAATTTAGGTGATTACAAATACTGTTAATTTAGAGCAGCTGTAGCATAAACTTTACTCTGGGTGGCAGCCTAATAAATTTGTTAAGTACTGTATACTGAGGTTTACCTCTTAAAACCCCACCACAAAAGAACAGAGCAAAATATAAACATGCAGTTACCTTCATCTTTGACCACCAACCAGTCGAACTGTGGCTCCAGGTCAAAGTCAGAGAAGAGGAGATGAATGCGGCTTCCCGGTTCAGAAATGATCAACCACACACAATTCAGGTTGTTTCCATATTCCTCTGGGTAGTTTGGGGACAATACAGTCCCTGATGGGGCCGTGAAGTTGAAAAAACATGAGACTAGAAAGAAAGAAAGAAAGAAAGAAAGAAAGAAAGAAAGAAAGAAAGAAAGAAAGAAAGAAAGAAAGAAAGAAAGAAAGAAAGAAAGAAAACAGCATGTTACTTTTTCAGGTAGCTGGCTGAGAGTGAAAACAGAAAGGCAGACGCTGACAGACAAAGTACAAAAGCAAGCAAGAAAAAACAACGATAATAAAAAATTAAATATGAAAACAAACAGAAAGAACAACTAGCACAGACACAGAAATGGTAGACTTACAGACACAACTGGGTTTATTGCCAGACCACTGATTATTGTGCTGGCATGTGATGGTTCTTTCTCCCACAAGTTCAAAGGCTGCCTGACAAAAGAAGGTCAACACGTCACCATGTTGAAAGCGGTCACCGCTACGGCGACCGAATGCAGGCACCCCAGGATCGCCGCAGCCGCCTCGTTCGATCTCTGTAATACACAAATGCAGAAAGTCACATTTTATTTCGATAATCAACGTCATGTACATGTTAGTTTTTAGATAAGGCGTTGTTTGGCCTGTATTTGCGAGGACGAGTTAAATGGCAATGGCATGCATACACTGATTTTGAGATAGCATGTGTATTAAATCAATGCAAACTCGGCAACAGATTACAAGATGGCCTTGAAATAATTTAAATAAATGTTCCACGTTACAAGGTTGCTGTAAAAGCTACCTTTTTAGGAAAATTGAGCATGTACAATATTTTCTTTTCACCCCCAGCTGTTCGCAGCATATGGCTGCTCCTCCCTGAGCCTTGTTCTGTTGGAGGCCTACTGTCATCTGATCGTTGAGGATTTCTCTGTATTATTGTAAGGTCTTTAACCTACAACATAAAGTGCCCTGAGGTAACTTGTTGTGATTTGGTACAACGTAAATAAAGTTGAATTAAACTGAATTGCATCCAAAAGTATAGAGAGTGAATCAGCTTAAATCAAATAAGCTTAAGGTCCTTCTAGACTTGCCAGATATAATTGTAGCAAATGGATCAAATTCTTTGGATAAAAATAATACAGAAACAGAAACATTTATTTGCCATTTCACAAGGGCTTATTTAAAATCAACTTCCTTGAAAAATGGGGGCAAGAAACAGACAAATGCATTTGAACTGATAATGACACATGCAAAAGGGTAAACAACAAAGCTATGCCAAAAATCAGGACAAAATATGTATACAAAATATACCCCCCAGAAAAACAGACAAAAAGGAGAATTATGATTTGGCTTAAGAATATCCGGAATGTTTCGTTTATTGTGTTTGTTTTTGAACGAGTCAGGAAAATTCAAATGGGCTCTTTTCAAGCTGTCTGAATGCAAAGGCTTCAGTCAGAAGGGGGTGATGTTATTGCTTTATGGAGCAGAAAGCGAAGCGAACATGTCTAGCATCAGTTATATTACACTGTTGCGTTAAGAAGTGAAATGCAACCTGAAATTCAACGGGCAAAACTTCATTTTGTTTCCTACCTCAAAGCTAATTACCATCAAGGTAATTGTGGTGTAATTCAGCTCTAATTGTGAACAGCCAAACAATAAGTGGAGACGCACAGGTAGATGAAAACACACACACTGATTCATGCACACTCTTGTTAAGTAATCAGCAGGAGGTGGAAATTGAACAGAGCAGTGCTAATGTTTGTGACGTGGTATAAAATATGACTTCCCCTACTTCCCTTGTGCACATTTTAAGACACATACAGTATGTTGTGCCTGCCCTGTGTTCTCTTATTTACACCCTTTCCTCTGTCTCTGGCAGTACTCCTTTTAAATAGTTCCTGTTCTTCTCTTCCATTATGCATCTTCTTATTGCTCCAGGTCTCTAAGTCTGATACACTGTGTTTTATTGGCATTGGTGTCACATTAGCAGTACTGTCGACCTGGCCTGCAATCCTGTTCTATTCATTTGTGACTCATTTTTATCCCTTCTTCTCTTAATGGGAGTGTGTTTTTTATCCATCCCATTCCCCTCGCTCCCCTACTTTAAAATTTGACATTCTACCAGACGTCTGTCATCTTGTAACACATGCTCCACCATGCTGCTGGATTCGCTTTGGGCAAACACATCTCAAGGTGAGATGTGTGTATGTGTTCAACACTTTTGCTATCTTCTGGGATGTAACTGCACCCACAAGAACAGAATACTCAAAGAAGCAGGAGGCATGTTGGTGGCCCATAGCTAGCTGTCACGCAGTTGATGAGTGTCAGGATGGATATCAGCAATCTTGAGCCCCCGGTAAGTCTGCCATTATCATTGTAAATGCTTCTCTCTTCTGAGCTGTTTCTTTCTAATGTTACTTTTTAGACTTTTACTGAAGTGAAGATTATATATTTACATCTGAACAAAAATATTTTACGCTTCTTTTTTCCTATGCTCAGAGCCACACACTGCACACAGTGCCTCTTACAAGCAATCTAAGTACATAATTAAAAAGCAAATAAAAAATCTGAATGAATAAAATAAAGATCAGAATCGTGTTTAGTGTATTTTAATGCCAACAATTTGTTTCAAATAAACTTGCTTGATGTATTATTTGTTGTATCATTAACAGTCAAATATCAAAAAGTGAAGTATAAAAGTTTTTTTTTTGTTTTATTTCAGTACTTCAAATTGAAATGCAGATCTACTACCTAAAAAATAAAAAATTATATGCTGATACTTCTTACATGGTTCAATCTTAAAGGCATTCAGTCCAGATTTTTCATTTATTACATTCATTCAAGATTGCACAATTTATAATGTTGCACTTCTGATGACAGTTACATTTGTCTGAAAGCCTCAATTATCATAATGTGCTGCGTGTTTATGACACTAACTCTGTCTTTCTTTAGTAATCGCGAACACACACGCACACACAGCAGGCAAGATTTCACAAGTGCAACGTGATGCCAAAAACAAGACACACATTGAGTTTCCCTTCAGGGTTGAAAATGTAAGCATGCTCAAGGGGTAACACTGATCAAAGGTTGTTACGTGGTGACATTATCCTTTTTGACAGTATCACAGTATTAACGCAAGGACACACTCACAACATACACCACAGGCACTTGTTCGGCTGGCCAGACAGGGGGGGGGAAGCAGAAACTACTGCATCAAGTCTGCAAAGTTTTGTTTTTTTTTAGTTTTGGGGTTTTTTTTCTTTCCTTTCAGTTTTGTCATATGTCATAGCCTTGTAATTTATATAAAGTGGATCAAATAGGAGTTTTGAGTCATGAGCCCCGGCATTAGGACAAATACAAAACATATAAAATCAGTGGTCAGTGGTAGGCTCATATTAAGCCAAAGAGCAACATAATGCTCAGTGTCTCTCATCACAGTTACACATGCACAGATTTTCTATAGTTCAGTAGACCGTTCGTATCCCTTTGAAAAGTAATTGACCCTGGAAAACTTCACTGAATCAAACACAGCAAAGCAAAACAAGAGCATAACCTTTGTCCCTGTTTCTCTTTCTGGCTCTCACAAACTCCTCTGGTCTGTCCGGGACTTGACTTTGTCTCAGATGATTTGTCATTTTTAGTCATTTTTAGGCCCTGACAAGCATTTTTTTTTTTTT
>NW_024582372.1:2350941-2353441 GCF_018398535.1 Haplochromis burtoni
CATTAGACATCTATCCCTATATTTATGAAATTACTTTTCTATTTGCCTGTTTTATTATCTGGCTTAATTTAATTTTGCTCAAGTTAATTTAGTACAGTTTAATTTATGAGTGTCACTAACATGGTAGGATGCAGTATTTAATCAATTATATCAATATAATAAAAGATGCGTCATGACTATTTGTTCAAAAATAACAATGAATATGTGCTGTTGACAAACAAAATAATTTACAGGACCTGAAGACTTGACATCTACACTGAGAGGATCTAGGATTGATATATTATGAGAGGCAATTTATTGATGCTGTTTGAGATCACTGCTTGCCTCAAAGTGAACAGTCATTGCAAATCAATACAAAGTTATTCTGACTAATCACCTTTATTTTAAGATGCAGGATATACATACCTGTCCTAAATCTTATGACTGTGGGATTTTGTTCTGCCAAGATGGGTCATTGAAGTCTAAGTGCCAAATACATTAATTTCTCTTTCTCAGTAAATCATGTTCATATTCTTCCAAATGATCTCTCCTTATTGAAAGAATGAAACATCATTTGAAGGAATGATGTTCCCTTCCTTCAACAGAAGGATGCTAACGTATAGTGAAGCTGTTTTAGTCGCACATACTGGTCCAACACCTTGCTAAGACATTTTATGTTGTTTTTGGTTTTTACTGTTGCATCATTATCTCCATAATTACCAGCTTAAAGTAAATATGAAAAATACAAACGCAAAATGAAGTAATTAACTCACATTACTCATTTCTTACATTCTACATGCACGTGTGTGTGCGTGTGTGTGCGTGTGTGTGCGTGTGTGTGCGAGTGTGTGCGTATTTCAGTGAGGCATACCTTCATATACTGCCTTGAAGCCTGCTGAGCCGATTGTATCATCTGACTGCAGGTGTAGCCACATCTGATTGGACAAGCTGACAATGAGGTCAGGGACGCTGGAGCCAGTGAGTCTACGTTTACATACACAAAAATAAAGTATTGAATAATCAGTATTAGTCATTGCTTGTATTTCATGAATCTAATGTCATACTTAAAATAATACTTTATTAATACGTTCGTTCTTTTATACCCAGGTAAAGTGGTTCTTACACATAAAGCACTCTCCGAGTATCTCCTATCTTCCCCCCATCTCCCACAGTCAGTGTGTCATATCCTCTCTCGAGATCAAACTCTTCAAATGACAGCTTTATTACCTGGAAAAATAAAACAAGACAAGAAAACAAATTTAGAAACTGTTACAAACTCCACCACATAGAAACAGAAAGACAGAGAGTCGCTGAGGGATTTATTTGATCTCTTGGTTTTTCGCCCTTACAGTTTCAGCCAATAGAAACTTATAATTACATGTACCACTGTGGGAATCTGAAAGTCATGTAGAGAAATGTGAATTCCACAAACAACTTTCCCTGAACATATTCATATACATATTCAGTAATGTGCATACATTCTTGTATTTGTAAATATATTTATTCTTATAATTGTCCCATTCCTATTCTTATACTTTGCTTTGTTTGTATTTGTATTTTGCACACCTTTTTTGCTTGTGAAGTTTGCACACAAGAATTTCACTCGCATGTGCTGTACCAGTGTATGAGCACATGTGATGTGACAATAAAAGTGATTTGATTTGGTGTCATGAGTTCATGACAAAAAAATATGTTAGAGGAGAACTCTCCGGGTACTCCGGCTTCCTCCCACCGTCCAAAGACATGCAGCTTGTGGGGATAGGTTAATTGATTAATCCAAATTGTCACTAGGTGTGAATGTGCGAGTGAATGTGAGTGTGAATGGTTGTCTGTCCCTATGTGTTAGCCCTGCGACAGACTGGCGACCTGTCCAGGGTGTACCCCGCCTTTCGCCCTATGACAGCTGGGATAGGCTCCAGCGCCCCCCGCAACCCTGAAAAGGATAAGCGAAAGCGAATGGATGGATGAATGGATGAGAACTAGGAAGCATGCTTCTTTTTTTTTAAGTGATCTTTTTTGGTCATTTTTGCCTTTATTGGATAGTGGTATGGTGGAGAGAGACAGGGATGACATGCAGCAAAGGGCCATGGGTCGGACTCAAACCCAGCATCTGAGCTATGTGGACTCTGAGCTAACTGGCACCCCAGTGTGGCTTCTGTTAACCAGCCAAAACCAGTCTAAGATCCTAAAGTTTTAAGTTACCTTGAAACACAAGACATAGTTTGAGAAACGGTCCCGTGGACTCGCCCTTACAATGGGGTTCTTCTTACAAAACTGGTTGTTAAATATGTACAGTATTACCAGTCAGGCTTCAGATTAATAATAAATATATATGTTCAGCAATTTAAAATAAATCTTATCTCTCATAGGAAATCATGTTACCCTGATTATTCAGGGCAAGAAGTTGGAAGAAAGTTTTCTGCTGTATAAATTAAATTAAAGTACAAATATCACCAGTATGAGTCACAAACTTTTGGTTTCCTTGGACGTCACAATTGTCTACAGTTTAATCAAAGCTGCT
>NW_024582372.1:2358441-2478441 GCF_018398535.1 Haplochromis burtoni
GATGGATACACACTGTGCCGCTATAGGCAATGAGGGACAAATACAGAAGTGGATTGCATACCAAATGGCTCCTTATAGTTTCTCACCCTAACAATATGTTTTGATCAGCCAGGAAGAGCCTTTACCTCCAAATGTACAAAGAGACTAGAACTTCACGCAAACCAGCAGGCGAGGCTAAAACCTAGTACTCACCTGAGGGTCAACACACTGTTATTTGTTAAATAATAAAAACAGTTCAGAAGATATTCCTGTTACACTAATTGTTATGTGGGTGGTCTATTGCCAGTCTCTCATTAAAATAGATCAAGGTGGGAATTTGCTGCTCTTTGTTTTAAGGCTTTGAGCTTTCATTCATGTTCTGTCTTCAGTTGTTTATTATTTTTCGGGGTCTTCAGAGCCACAAACTTTCCCTGTGTGCTTCAAACAAGAGGGCAGAGTGCAACCCTTGACAGATGGCCAGGCAATTAGAGGTCTAACATAGATATGCAATCACTCATTAACAGTCTACCTGACCTGCATGTCTTTGGTTAATGTGAGGAAACTGGATCACCAAGGGGAAACTTCCCAACACACAGGGACATAACAATAGATTGGACGCTGGGGGTGCAAACTGAACCCAGAGTAATCTTGTTCTGAGTCACACTCCCTCTTCACACCTAAGCACCTGTTTACGCACTGAGAATTAACATATTTGTGCTTTGGGGAAAAGTGGAAGGAAACAAAAGGGGTTTATAAATTAAAATCTAGATGTTATGTATGGTGTAGAACTCTAACAACAGACACTAATGCTCATGATTTGTCACCGCCAGTGAAACTGATTAAGGCTCAGTGGAAGCAAAATTCGCGACATCAAAAACAAAAGAATGACTTAATTCGGTGGGATTTGTCCCCCAAAGTCATGAGCAGCAAGATCATCATACAGATTTTAGCAAAGCACCTCCTATGTGATACAGTGGTTTTATTACACAATTTTTATTTAAAGTGAACTATTTGCTCCTGGATTCATGTAAAAATGCTTCTTAGCTTTAGTTTTTATCTCACAGAATTGATATACGCTCTGTGGGTTTTCGGGTGAGACAAACAAAGTGTCCATCAATTTAAAAATAGACCGGAGAGCATGCTAGCCTCTGTGGCGCACCCTGAACGTGCCCAGATGTGGCACATGTTTATGAGTAGCCGACCTGCCCTGAGGTGACCTCTGCTTTAAGTGGTAAGAAAGCAAACAGCTGCTGTCTAGCAAAATATTTCCCCTGTCGAGGTGTTACAGCACCTTTGAGTGCTATTGACCTGTCGGCTGGACAGTTTAAGAAAATAAACTGCATACTGGATTTGAGCAACAGCTGTGTGAAAGTGTCGGGGAAATTGAATTCTAAAGTGTCGCATCTGCAGCAACACGACTAAAGGAGAAGTTGGTAACTCCCATGACTGGTTACTAGTGCAATTAAGGTGTCATTGCTGAGGCACATTGTTTTTCACAAAGAAATATGTGTACCTGTGCGTCTGTGCTAATCCAGATTTAATATTATTGTGTTATTTATTTCAGCTAATACGAACAGAGCTGGGGGTTTTTTTTTTTGGCTTCTTTTGTAGATAGTGACTGAAGATTAGTTTTAATCCCTCTAATTGCTCTGATTAGCCAATTTACACTCTTGTTAAACATATAACATTGCTCATCTATATGCCACGGTTGACTGGAAAGCCTTAGGTTTGGATTTGGCAGCAAACAGGGGGGTTAGCGGATTAACATTAATGGTGATTGGTATAAATGTTAGCCATATTAGAGACTGGCTCCAGCCCCCTGTGATCATGAACTGGATGAGCAGTTGTGAAAATGAATGTATAGATGGATTGATGTTCGTTATTGTTCTTGATTTGGTCAATTTAGTTTTCTGTGCTAAGTGTCTGTGAAGGTTCTTAGTCATCCAGGTCATTGTAGTCAAAGGAGCTTGCAAAGAAAAGCGTCTGGACTTCTTTAAGTTGCTTGAAGACGTTACACCTCTCATCCAAGAAGCTTCCTAAAATCCACAAGGAAGATGTCCCACTCAAACCCATAGTCAGTAGCATAAACTCAGCCACTTATAACATTGCAAAACACCTTGCTACCATCCTTGCACCTCTCGTGGGGAACACCCCACACCACATCAAGAACTCCACCGACTTCACCGACAAGGTCCAGAAACTTACCCTGGACCCAGATGAAACCATGGTGTCCTTTGATGTAGTCTCTCTCTTCACTTGCATACCCACCACAGAGGCCGTGGAGACTGTCAGAAAACGACTACAAGAAGACAGCTCCTTGGAAGACAGGACCAACTTCACACCCGATCAGATCTGCACACTGTTAGACCTCTGCCTTACCTCAACATACTTCAAATACAACGAAGGCTTCTACAGACAAAAACATGGCTGTGCCATGGGCTCCCCAGTGTCACCTATTATAGCCAACCTTTACCTGGAGGAAGTGGAAAGGAAGGCTCTGGGCTCTTTCAAAGGAAGAGTACCCAGCCACTGGTACAGATATGTAGACGACACCTGGGTCAAAATCAAGACACAAGAAGTGGAATCCTTCACTGCGCACGTTAACGCTGTGGATAAAAACATCAAGTTCACCAGGGAAGACACAAAGGATAACTGTTTGCCTTTCCTGGACTGCGCCGTGCACATTGAAGAGAACGGCAACCTCAACATCGAAGTTTACCGGAAGCCCACACACACGGACCAGTACCTCCTCTTTGAATCCCATCACCCTCTGGAACACAAACTTGGAGTAATTAGGACCCTACACCACCGGGCAGAACATGTTCCCTCTAAGCCTGAAGGGAAAAAGAAGGAACACACACATGTAAAGGAAGCACTCAAAACATGCGGTTATCCTAATTGGGAGTTTATAAAGTCAGCAAAGACGCACAGAAAAGAAGATCAGACACCAGCGAGGGAGGATAAGAAGGACAGACGCAACAACATTGTCATCCCCTATGTAGCTGGTGTATCAGAGAAACTCAGGAGACTTTTTCTCCAAGCATGACATCCCGGTGCATTTCAGACCCAGCAACACACTCAGACAGAAACTGGTTCACCCAAAAGACAAAACGCCAAAATACAAACTTAACAATGTGGTGTATGCTGTACAGTGCAGTGAGGAATGCCCAGACTTCTACATTGGAGAAACCAAACAGCCACTTCACAAGCGTATGGCACAACACAGAAGAGCCACCTCCACAGGACAAGACTCAGCAGTCCATCTGCATCTTAAGGATAAAAGGACACTCTTTCGAGGATGCCAGTGTTCACATTTTGGACAGAGAGGACAGATGGTTTGAAAGAGGAGTGAAAGAAGCCATCTATGTCCACTGTGAGCGACCATCTTTGAACAGAGGTGGTGGTTTACGACACCAACTGTCTGCAATCTATAAGCCAGTTTTGAGTTCCCTCCCCAGATGCTTTAACCCCCACTCACATCCTGGCCCATCTGACCTCAGGAATTCGCATGATAAGGTGGGGCCAGGTTTCACAATGAGCTCACCCGAAACCCTGGCTGATTGGGACCCACACCCAGTTTCACACCTTGGCTCAGGCGATTAGAGGATCATCAGGGGGTCCTTTTGTCCCTCTTTGGGGGGAAACTCCCACTAGGTTTATATCTGGGACTCTCCACCATTTGACCTTAGAACTGAAGAAGCTTCTCGGATGAGAGGTGAAACGTCTTCAGGCAACTTAAAGAAGTCCAGACGCTTTTCTTTGCAAGCTCCTTTGACTTTCTGTGCTAAGCTATTAGTATTATTCGTTTTCTTTTATAATCATAGTCTTAGTTTAGTTCTTTTTATTTGGTGGTTTCACCATAGTTCTGGTTCTCCATTGCTTCTTTTTGTCATTTTTCTTTTTCATTTCGGGTAAATCAAGACCCTACTTTCAAAGTCCACCTGTGACTTCTTGTGCCTTCCAGCTCCATTTATTCTACAAAGAGTTTTGAGATGGAATAGAAAAATACCCAACAGCAGCATGCTGTGGGTTCAGAAATGTCCTCTTACCGTTTAGGATTTTTTGCATTTTCAACAAAGAAACTTTAGCATTGGAAATCCAACATAAATTTTAATTAATGCATTACCACTAACGGATGACTCCAGTGCAGAAAAACTAAAAAGGTTGACTTTGTGATACCAATGCATCATCACTGACAGCCTCCTTCACTAGAGAGGCATTAGGTTCAGGAATGAGAGCCAAAGACAGAGCTAATACTGTGAATTATGGACAGTCAGACTGCCAAATTACAGTCAAAAGCCAGAATAGCAAAAAGCACCGAATTGAGATAATGTGCTAATTAGACAGCTATTGGTGAATGTCTTTCCATTACCATGGACACTGATGGTTATTTACGCTGCACTTTACTGATACATTTTGTCCAGTCTATGTGATCATCCACTCTGAGCTATGGCCTGCATATTGTTTTATTAATGATTGAGAATTCACTCTTATTTCACTGTTGCAGCAACATAGTCCTACCACCACAGCTACATATAAAAATATAGTATTTTAGATGAAATATAGTCAGTTGCTACACATGCCAACCAGAAGTAGTGGTTTGTAGCAGAAGTTTAATGAATGGAAACAATAAGGAGGGCTCCTTTCAGAGCGGAAGATCATGTTGCACCCAGAGCAAAAAGACACAACCCTTATTAAGCTGGCAAAGTGGGACCACAAATAAAAAAAGTAAACGATCGCTTCATCTCCTCCAGGAAACATGAAGCACATGTAGCAGGACATCCAAATGATCACTGATTACAAGACTACTACAAGTGCCTCAAACATTGATGCTTCCCTGGTTCCACTGTCTACATTTCTTCCTGATACTCCATCAGAAGATAGCAACCACAAGGCCACAGCTTCTTGGCTGACTATGGCTAACTTCATTATGATAATGCACTGAATTCTGGGTATTATGTATTTGTTATGAAACAGCATAAAAGCAGTCCTGCAAAACAACAAACTGATGCAGAGTAAGAGTGGACTTTAGCACATTCTGGCTGAGGCTTTTATTGGTCTTTATTGGCCTCAATTTCTGTGTCAAGTAAAAGTTAACAGAATCTGACAGGATGTTAGAAAATGTGTCCTGTCGATGCTAAAGTGATGATGAAGACGACTGCATGAGTATCTCAAAGTCCGTACACAATATATAAACACACACACACACACACACACACACACACACACACACACACACACACACACACACACACACACACACACACATTAATAAAAAGACAGCAGTGATTGGAGCCTTAATGGGCATGTGTAATGATGCATTTCAGGGTGTAAGTGTGCGAGCAGACATAGCGCAGATTTGAACAAAAATAATTATCTGCTTGATACTGATGAATCAAATGACTGACACACACGATAAGATGTGCGCGCGCACACACAAACACACATGCATGCACGCACGCACACACACACACACATAGAGTTCAGTCTTGTTTCTGCTGCCCACCCGGGTATTTCTTCAATGGAAAGCCGACAGTTTACCCTACAACATGTTCTTCACAGTCTCTGGCAGTTAGCAATTAAATTGTCAGACAGAAAACACACATTCAGCATTCATAAAGTCAAACACACACAACCAGATGCGTGTGCACACTCTCACACAAATAAAAACACAGGCAAACACAAAAACACAAATAGCTTTTTCTGCCAACAAGATGTCAGATCATAACAATCTGTATTGATTGTACTTCTTTTATTCAAAACTTAACAGAATGACGTACACAAGCAGTACTTATTGGCTGTTTGAACTTCAGCATATAAACCTACTTAAATAAATCACAAAAGCAACGCACACTTCAATAAAAACGTTTTTGTTATAACGTGTTATTGACGAAAGAAGTCATCTAGAATAATAGTAAGTCAGAGACAGAGTGAGGGAAAGAATAAAGATGAAGAAGAGCAGAGGAGATGAAAAGAAGAAAGGTCTACAGAAAGTTCACTGTTATTCCTCTTGGTTCATGCTCATTTGCTTTCTTTACATATATTATTCTCACCACAAAGAAAAACAACATACAAACACCTTTTTTTCCCAGGCAACCTACACTCAGGATGCTAACCAGTGGGTTTAATCATCTGTCTCATTCCCTATAAGCACAAATTAAGTGATGCTTAAAGATCTTTGCTAAAGTGGGAATACACAGACATAGTACATAGACAGAAAAAGTTAGCATGCTAAAAAAAAAGAAGTTAAGGGCCTTTTAGCAAGCTGTCCTGACAAAAGATAACCCCTGATTAAAAAACAAAGACCAAGCTTGATCCTGCTGTGATGGGACCAGAAGTTATTTCTGTTACACAGGACCCTAACCCATTTTCAAGGAAATCCTTGCATATTTTAGCAAAGACCATACCATACTTTTTCAACCACAACATTTTGGAGTCCAGGTTTTGAACTGGCCCTCCTGCAGCTCACACCTTTTACTAACTAAAAAAGACTGGGTGCATCACGAACCAGAAAGCATGCAGAAGTAGATCCACGACTGTTGAGCAGTTAGAATCCGGCATAAGACAACAATGGGACAACATTCCTCTCCCAAAAGTGTGTAACGGGTCCTACACAGTGGTAAACATTAACTAGTCCTAAATGTTTTGAAATGTGTTGCTGCCATCAAATCAAAATGACCTCTTATGCTTTGTTTTTTCTTAAAAATGGTACATTTTCTCTTTCAATATGTTTTCTGTGTTCTTTTGTGAACAAAATATCGGTTTATGACATTTGCAAATCATTGCATTCTGTTTTTATTTACATTTTGCACAGCACCCCAACTTTTTTGGGATTGCATCCTATCTCAGTGTCTTGTAGAGTGTAACTGTCTTGTATTTTGTCTCGTGTCCTTGTCTCCCCGTTTATGTATGTAGATAGTGACATTCTGAAAATGCCAGCAGCTGTAGTAGCTGATAATCTGTCATTATAGCCCATTCTTGAAGTGCACTCAAACATCAAGCCTTTTAAACACACATGCATGTGAATACACACACACACACACACACACGCGTCCCAATGCAATGCACAGAATAGATAAAAAGCGTCCCATCCGTAATAAGCCCAGGCTATGTGTCTCTTCATAAAATACTTTACTGTATTCTATTTTTAACTTAAAGTAACATGCATAACACATGAGGAGGACTTTCCATCTGTCACCTGACAATGAGCAAAATCTCATTTGTACATTTGTCGTGATAAAACTATGTAGCCACGTCAGTTAAGATTAGTGTGATTTCTTGTAAAGTACTTAAAGTGCGAATGGCTGACGGCAGCTCTAAAGCTGACGAGAAGCCTTTAAAGACCACTCGTGATTGTGATGTTGGTGTTAATAAGATTTCATGAGTGAATTCGTAAGATGCGCATAGCTATGTGAAAGAGACAAGTCAGCACTAACGTACAGGAACATATGAGAATTAAGTTGCGGCGAGAAACAAGCTGTTAGACATGGATAGATTTGCCTTTTCTCTCTATCAAGGTCACAATGGCCAACAGCAGAGAACAAAAAGTCAGTTTCTCACTCCTTTTTCTCTTTCCACTTTCTTTATTTTCTTCTCTCTCTTCAATCATATCTCACTATTTCTCCATCCAGCTCCCTTGAAGGCTCACAGGTGAGTAGACTCCATTTCCATCCACCTTTAGAAAAAACTTCAATGTCACATGTCAAGTACCTGCTTGGACATTCAGTCCTTTTTCTTCTCCTGTTCTCTGTTCCCGGTGCTCGCTTTTTAGATATGAAGTAGCAAGCTGAATATTCAGCCCCATTTTCTCCCCTTCCTTTCTCTTCTCTGTAGTTTTCAATGAGCTCTGTGCCTTCTCACTCTCCTTGCATCTCTGTACTTTCACCATCTTCAGACTTAACATTTTAAACAAATCAAAGCGAAAGGAGAAAAGCAGATGACAGACGGAGAAAGTGGATGGGAAGATAGCAGTGCAGAGTAGAGTAGGTGAGGGGAGAGATGAGGAGAAAAGAGTGGAGAACAAAGAACTCAGCGTTTGTTGGGACAAAATGAGAGGCAAGTGGAGAGTAAGGGGGGAGGGAAGGGAAAGAGTGGAGGGCAGAGAGTGCAGAGGAGACAAAGGGGAACAAGATCTGAAAACATGATATATGAGAATACACGAAGAGAAGAAAATCAAGAAAAGAAAAACGTAGATAGACTCGAGATGTTGTTCCACAGGTAAATAAATTATTCATGTCTCTGCAACGATGGCTCGAGAACCAAAGTTGCCTTGACAAAAGTGGAAGGGGGCGGGTGGGGTGGGATTAGGGTGATGACCGTAGCTGAAAAAGAATTCAAACCACAAACAAGTGACAAAAATGAAGCCTGCAACAACAGTCCTTTAACTTCGTCAACACTCGACGTAAGAGAATATGTTTGTATACTGTGTCATAGTTTCTTCTGTGGCTTCCTGCAAGTCATGCTCACTACAGTAGTCTTTTCTTTCTCTCTCGGCTGCTCTTTTGAATTTCCACATTCACCACATTGGGTCATAAGCATACATTTTTTCCCCCAACAATATCCTGTCCCTCAAACCTCACTCATGGATTGTATTTCAGTTGAATGGAACTCAGTACTCTTCTTTTAAGATCACAACACAATGTGATGAAAGCATATTGCAGGTATAAAATGTGTATTTTCCACCTGTCAGATTACAGGGTTTTAGTTTTTTGATGTTGTTTTTTTAAAAATAAAAAACTCTTAGTAAAATTAAACATTGAAAAAGCTCACCTTCTCAGCGTCCATTGCAGTGATGACCCACACACAGTGGGCATTGTTCTCATATTGAACTGGGTAGTTGGGAGACGTTATGACCCCTCTGGGTCCTCTTAGGTTACTGCCACAGGTACGAGCTACAGAGCGAAGAGAGCAAAAGAGAGAAGGAGCAACAAAAAAGATTTATAGTCTGGTCAAAACTGTGCTTGCAGATTCACCTTTTGCTTTAGAAATAGGACAAAATGAAAACAGGGTGAGGTAGTGTCAGAGATCAAAATGTTGAAAAACAGAATGTAAGCATATAATATTTACTATGTTTACACCAGGGGTGGGCAATTCCAGGCCTCGAGGGCTGGTGTCCTGCAGGTTTTAGATCTCACCTTGGGTCAACACACATGGTTAGTTTGTTACCAGGCCTCTGGAGAACTTCAGGAGCTAATTTAGCCATTTAAATCAGCTGTGTTGGTTCAAGGACACATCTAAAACCTGCAGGGAGACTGGCCCTCGAGGCCTGGAGTTGCCCACCCCTGGTTTACACTGACTTTAGACCTATTGTGTGGATTTGTGTGAATAGAATTTTAATTAATAATAGTCATTTATAATCAAATCAATCCAAATTTCTTCCCTTTATATAGCACTTTTCACAAACAGCAAATGCCCACAGGAATAATATCATTTTACTAATTCTCCAATTACTTAACATATTTCCTTTTTACTTGTCCAAATTCCCATTGTGCCAACTTTTAGTATCACCTTGGCCTCCAGTGCTACAGTGTGGATTAATTTGAAATATTAAACAAATCTCAAAGATTTTTATGTGCAGATTAAACACAAAAGTAGGAACATCCTGTCTCAAAGGGATGTTGAACAAGTATGTAATGCATTTACGTCTTCTGTTTGGGACTTCTGCAATTCCTTATCTTCCAGTTGTCCTAATAGGTCCTAGAAAAGCTTTAATTTGATCCAAAACATGACTGCAAAAGTCTTAATGGGAGCAGAAATAGAGATTATACTTCTGTATTAGGTTTTTTTTCCTTGGCTCCCCATTAAATCTAGAATTGAATTTAGTGTCCTTCTTCTCACTACAAAGCCCTGAAAGAGGAGTCTTTATGTCTTAAAGATCTCACTTCTTGTAAATATAAAGAAACTAGGATACAGATTGGAACAGGTATATTTTTGAGTATGTCTGAAAGACATCATAAGATCTTTTCATTCACAGTGCATACATCAGCTGCTTAAACATGGCCAAAGGCCAACCTGTGGTCAATAGTTTAAAGAAAGTCAACATGAAACGTTGAACCTTGAGACATCCTTTCATGTCTCAAAGAAATTCATTTTTGGATGAGAAAGACACACACACACACACACACACACACACACACACACACACACACACACACACACACACGCACACGCACACACACACCCTGTATCTGCAAGAAGAGAGGTCAAGGAATCATCTTAGTCTAAATTTGGGTGTTCCTTTATAGTATACTAGCGATGTAGAATATAGAAACTATTAGGTCAGTTTGCTACGGAGCAGGTGACCAACGTACCTTGCAACTCCTTGTAGTTATACTAAAACGGCAAAAATAACTTAAATCATAATGATTGAAACTGTTCACTCCTATTAGAGGGAAAGAAAGCCTGTGTCACAGGAGCATACGCGGTTTAAGGAGGTTTTAAATACAGATAAGTTGAGAGACATCACAGACAGATGTCAGAAAAAGATAGAAAAAGAGTAGAGGGTGAAAAAATGTAAGAAAGAATATGAAAAGAAAGGAAAGGAGGAAAGGGCAAGCGGCACGAGAGAGAGAGACGCGGAAAATACAAGGAGAGAAAGGGAGCGAGAGGAGGACCTCAGATGACTGATCTGCCTGTTAATTAGAAAAGAGAGCTGAACCACACAGTGATACACACAGCTACACGCTCACACAGAAACACATTCATGGCGATTCATCTCAGAGACCAGGTTCTAATTAACAGTTAAGTCTCAGTAGAGAATGAGAGAGGCTCATGGGTTTGAATCCCAAGAGAGTGATCACACAAAATAATACAATGCACAGGAATTATAGTACAGACATTTTAACCTCTACTTGCTTGTAACAGACTACTGATCTCGATTTCTACTTCTTATCTCACTTTATCCTTCCTGCTTTCACCTGTTCATTTGTATTGATATACCCCTGTAATAACAAATATTTGTGTTTAAAATAAAGTCTGGATTCACAGCTTCTATCTGGTGCCAGTTCATGCAGTCTTGTATTGTTGTGGAAATGCTGTTCTTCAGTTGAGAATTTCCTTATAAAGTACTCTATATTTAATCAAAAGTAAGAAAGAAGGTTGTTCCATATTTTGACATTACTGCAAAAGTCTTTTACGAAACTGTCCCATTTACAGCTTCACTAAATGAATAATAAATATAGTGCATATTGAGTAAAACCAACATTCACAGTCAATGTCACTCCACAATTCAACTGAAATGAGCTACTAAGAATGCCTTGAGGATAATTCTAAAAGAGATTCTGTGACAACAACAAAAAAGAAAAAACAGAGACAACAGTAGTGATTCTCAAAGTGTCAGCCACTGCCCCCTGGTGAGCTGAGTAGGTACTATAGGTAAGCTGCTGATGGTTTTCTATAATATCTAAACAATATTTAAAAATGTGAATTTTGTAGTTAGATGTGAAAGGTTAAACGTTTACACTTATTTTGAAAACAAAATTTAAAAAGCCATAATTAAAAAGTAGCAATATTCATATATCGGACCAAGGTTTGGTCGTCTCAAAGGCAATCCTAAAAAAATCTGAGTATATCTCATGATTCAGTAGCTTCTAGAATAACCTTCAGCAGCAAAATGTGATGTAATTGTTTTCTGTATGATTTTATCAGTATCTCACATTGTTGTAGAAGAGTTTTGACCCACAGTGTTGCTTCACTTTATTGGCTTCCTTTTATGCACAGCTCTCTGAAAGTTCTGGCACAGCATTTCAGGCTGAGGTCCACAGTTTGACTGGATTATTGTGACACCATGATTTACTTTCTTTCTGTTGTAGATTTGCTTCTGTGCTTAGGATCATTGTCCATTTGCATCACCTAGGTTCAGCCAAACTCTAGGAATGAGACATATGGCCTCACATTTGGTTAGAATACATTTGTATACATAGTTTATGGTCCACTAAACTGACTGCATGGTGCCCATGTCTAATAGCTACATAACAAGCCCAAATCATCACCAGCAAACTGCTAAAGCATTTGCTTTTGTAGAGGTTGTCATACTTGCTAATGATGAAATAATCAGGGGAATTTTGTTCGCAGCATATGGCTGTAAGGGTGGTTTTTCATAGGTTTGTATAGTTCTGTGAAAACCTTTTTTAAGTGTCTATTGTAAGTCATCTTTGTTGGAAAGGAGTTAAATTGGAGCATTTGCTATAAGGTTGAAAATTGACCTAACCGCCAAATCATCAGAAAATTCTATTAAAATGAAATGAAGTAAATATATTATTATGGTAATTAGACTTAATCAAAGTTTTGAAAACCCAGCAGAAAATGTTAAAATTTAAAATTGTGCAGTTTGGGAATGGCTGTACTAGAGTAAATGTGTGTTTGTCAGTAATACTGTACTGTGCAACGTGGTTTACAACAAGAACACACTAATCTCAGAGTGTCCTAAGCATTTAAATTCATATTTTCTATAACTGTGTTTTTATCATTTATTTTGTTATATCACTATCAATGTTTTGAGACTTCAGCATGAACAAATGCTTCACCCATGTAGTCACTGAGCTATTTAGAAAACACTTTTTGAGTCTCATGTCAATTTATTTGTTTTACATAATGAAAAATGATGTTAAATTCTCCTATTAAGAATACTTTATTGTGTTTTTTTTCCCCTTAATTTATTATTTATTGTTCATTCGTTCATATTTGAACATTTTCATATTGTTTGAGTATGAATTAAAAATCTTGTAAAATAAGTTAAACATAGTATTTATGTAAATATAAATAGTAAAAAGAATATTCCAGATAAGCTTTTCAAGAAACCGCTACTGTTTCTAAACATCAGAAGTAGCCAGTATCATGATTCCAGGCGGGTTCCTGCAGCCACAGACAGACATGTAGTCACAAATTACACATTCACACATGTGCACATAACCACACACATCTAAAGTTTAACACAATGTGACAGGGACCCTATAGTCTGTGTCTGAGCGCTGGGACTGTCTGCCCATCAAACACACACACAGCTCAAGGCAAATATTGCAGCAACTATCAGCTGTGTGACATTGTCCACTGGACACTAGCTGCAAGTGCAAGTGTGTTTGTAAGTGTATTTGCGCACACACTTGGGTGTCTATGTTAGCTGTCTCCCTTTTTATTGTAAAATAATAAGTCCAACAGGATACTGTCGGTAAACATGCTGGCAGCAAGATCCCCTGCGTCATTGCGCCGCCACTCATACATTTATTTATTTAGTCACTCAGTCAGAAAGTGAATCATAATTTTTACACATTAACAAATAATAAAACATAATCCGAGCTAATATTATTTATGATATGTCCATAATAATATAGATTTAGCATCTGCAAATACCCCAAAACAACATAACTATTCAAAGCTTGTGAAAATCAAGAGACAATATCTTTATGTAAGATATGATTACAAATAGGGAATACACTGGATTATCGCTCAGCTGCCAATGTCAGTCGCTATGGAAGCTCTGGTAGTGATTGCTAGGAACAACTCGTTTTTTTCACGCTAAGCTGATTTAAGAGGTGTTATTTTGTTAACCTGACTTACAATTCCTGGCACCATTTTTATGGCTCTGACACACACAAACAAGATGAAGTGCCTATGCCTAATCCTACATGCAAAGTTAATATTGACTAACGGAAACAGCAATCAGTGCAACACCATACCATTTTAATTGCTGACAAAATTAGAGATCTGGAGACAGATTCAGAGGTATGGGACCAGGATTAACTATTGCGGCATGGCTTTAGAGGAGTATTATAAAAGATCTGCTTAAAGATCTCCTCGATTTCATCAACAATCTGACACTCTGAGGAACAAATAATTAGTGTGACCATAGCTGTGCCTGTGTGGCCTTATCCTAATAATGCTAACACATCACCGCCATGCAATTCCCGTGCAATTCCACTGTTATCCAAAAACTATTAAAAACACATTAGGATTACTGACTTCTGCTTTTGCTAATGATGAAAATGTAATCCTAGTTTCATTGCTACAGTGCCTGCAGTGGTGGTGCTGCTGATTAAAGACAGGTCACATTTTTGAATGCAGACCTCTGGGGCAATAATAGTTGGTAAAACTTGTTGATAATTTAACCTCTAGTTCACCCAAAGTGCACACAAAAGTGTCCTTGAACATATCACTGAATCTGAGGTAATCAGGCTCACACTTCCCCTGCACCTCCAGCTCTTTACATCACTCTCAGGTCCAAGGTTAATATTAAATACCATGTGATTTTTGAACACATTAGTCAGCGTTAGAGCTTCTTGATTTTAACCCTCTAAGAAAATACAAAACTTGGGAAACTTGGCTGTTATTTACCTTTTTAATCTCGTTGCTTCATTCACTTTCATTTATTAATTTGAAAAACGATTATGTATCCTCTATCTGAATAAAGTGTATTGTTGATATTAACTGATTAAAGTAAAATGGATGGTGTAAGCCTCTTTTAACAAGTTATGTTGCTGTTTTATTCCAGGTATATTTAAGCTTATTTTAAATTAAAAACAGCCACACTTTTCAAAATTACCATAAACAAGTTTAACATAACAGCTGTGCTATGATTACAGCTATATTCACAAGTGAAACGATCACTGTGGAAATGAGAAGCGAAACATCTCTTTTATTTGTCATCACACAGTGTTCAGCCTCCATTTAGGTGCTCACTTTTTGAATGGTACATAAGGTTCATTTTGATCATTTTATCCCATTAGACACTTGCTTAAAAATTGGTATGAATATTGGTGAAAATTTGTTTTTTAATGATATCAATATTTTGACCATAGGAAATCTAATCCGATCTAAATATTTGTGACACATCTGAAGACATTTCTTAAGACATTCATTGACATACTGTTGTTTAAACGAGGTAGTAACTGTTAACAAATTATGCTTAAAAAGGGTTTAAGGGTTGCAAACAAATCTTTTATTAATCTAAATTACTGATTAAAAAATAATGATCAAATGGCAACACATAACCATTACCTTATTTAACAGATCCACTTTGTAAAACATATAACATATGAGCTGTTATTATAATGACGATGATAAGAGCTACTATGATTATATAAGCTATTTGTATGAAATAGCTACATGATTTGGTTTGAGTTGAATGGCAGGTAGGACTTACTTCTGCAGATGGGTCTGTGGTCACTCCAGGCTGCCAGTGTGTCAGTGACTCGTTGACAGGTGATACTTTTGGATCCCTGTAGTACGTAGCTGTCATCACAACTGAACTGGACGCTGGAGCCAACTCTATTTAAAGGGACACAAAATTAAAAACGCTTGTCAAAAAAAGTAGGAAGAGGTACTCTGAGTCCAGTTCTGACTGATACCCCAAAATCATTGTCAGTTAAAAGTGTAAAAACATGAGAAAAACGCCCTTAAATCACCAGAAAAATCGACTCTTTCAGTTCAAATATGTACGAATGCTATTCATGGTATAGAAGATGAGGTGGCTGTTAGATCCTTGACAAATAGGGCATCATCATTCTAGATCAGTGGTCGGGCTCTGTAACTCCTCTCTTCCTGTAAGATGCTTTTGTAACTGTATTGTAACATGTTTTTCCTCTGTCATCTGCTCTCTTTTGCTTCTCTGTTCTCAGCTTGTCATGTCTTCTCTCTATCCTCTCTCATCATTTGTTCTGATGATTCTTGTTTTCGCATTTTCTCCAACACCCTGCTGTCTAACATGGGAGAGGGACATCGAGCCATCTAAGTGGAAATCTGCATGGTGTCTTGTCTGTAAAGCTTAATGTCTCCTCCCTGCTGACACACACCACAGTCTACCACCTGGCCAAACATTCACAACGTGGAGTTTTGGATGTTCATTGGCTCAGCCCTGTTGTTAAACACTGTAGAGTCGTACAGCCAGGCCAAATCTTTCTGTTTACTGTCTTTGTTACATTGAGTTAAGTCATTCACTTCTGCCACAGCTTTCACCAGTTTTGTGATGCTTTGATGGATATGACTTTTATCCTGACGCTCACTATTTACCTTGAAAAGAACTAAAATCTTCCTCTCATAGTTACATATTGTTTTTCTATTAAACAAAACATCCCAAACCTGCTAAGTGACAGCGATCTTGTACGTCCCCAGAAATTTAAAACCCCATTCTACAGTATGTTGTCCTATTAGCCCTGTTTCACTTCACCAAACCACAATTCAGTTCCACCTCATGTAGCTCAGTGCTTAATGATGATTAGATAAAAACACCAAAGACATCCTTGCCAACAAGCATGCACACACTTGCACATAAATGCTTAGACACACTCACACAGAAGGAGGTAATGCTATTTCACTAACTCAAACAACTCCATTAATGGCAAGAGAGTTAGTGAAGTCATACTATCTACCAGCAAAGAAGACCAACAGGAATCAGAGATTAAAAGATGATTATCGTTTACATTTTTTGGCCTGAAAATAGTTTCAGAAAATGGTGAAAATTGAGCACGTTACATTTCACCTGCCACTGATGGTAAGTGGATGAGTCCCAGGGAGAGATCATAATTTTATAATAGCTCACTCCTGATTAAACGGAATAATTTGTCCCTTTGTACTGATTAGTGTAGGTGACTGACACCATTGAGTGAATAATTTAAAAATCCCCGTATCCACTGAGTCCTTGTTTACCGGCCAAGACTTGAAACTTTCCTTGCCAGTGTGTCCTAGAAGTGGGGCACGCAGAGCAAGCAAGCTCGGAGCTTGTCGCAGGGCTGCTGTGCAGTACAATCTAACGACATCTAAAAAGACTACATCAAATGCAGTCACACTGACAGGATGGATAGTGATTTTTTTCTAGGATTTATAGGTAAGTTGATCAACAACCCACAAGACCAAAGTGAAATTTTTGCAAATGTAAATCAGATTGGGATAAAAAAAATGTCCAAACACAGCATATTTAGGCGGCTTGACCTAGACACTTGCATAGAAGCCGCACCCCCATCATTGTCTCTGACGCATGGTTCAGGTCACAGCGAAATGTAAACTCTTATTAATATGTCAGGATCATTCACTTCAGAGCAGATTATTTTCAAGGACCTCTGTGAATTCTGTGTTTGTTATCAGACTAGAGAAACGTTTAATAATTGTGCACAGAGACCTTTAAAAGAAGTTTGCCAAACTCAAATGACACCCTTATGTCCTTTTTGCTCAAAGTGGTTTTTGTCTAACTACTCCAACATAAATGCCTCATCGATTGAGTGTTTATGCGATGGTTTTCCTGCAATAGATTCTCACATGTTCCCCTGACCAATGAGCTTCCCCCTCGTGTTACTCCGTTTGTTCATATAGTCAACAATAGGAAAAGTCAAGGTGGTTTTAAATGTTTCCTATTTCAAGAATCAGTCTGCTCATGGCAGCACTGTAGGTTTGGGAAATGACTTCATCTACATTTCATGCTTACATATGCCTTCAGACTGCAATAACTCTTACACTTATTTAGCTACACCTAAGCTAGCTAAAAGTTATTTCTCATCTATTTTAGATGCATCCTTTTTGTTATCTGTCAATCAATTCTTTACACTTCATTAAATATTAGTCTTGTTCAAAGCTGTTTTTTGCTAATATCATTCAACACATATCTGCCAAAAATGTCTGATACTTTGGTAAATGAGTGATTCTGCCTTGTCATTTCACGTTATCGAGCATAAATTCACAGGAAAATCGTTCCAGTGACAATAGAATATCTCAAATAAAAAACATTTTTAGAAACAAAATATTTATCTAGCCGTACATATCAGAGCTATTATTGTTCATTCAATACAAACATATTCTTTACTTCAAAGAAAAACTGAAGAATACTCCACATGTTTACTTCCCCTCCTTACCATTTGTTCTCTATTAGTCCGAGGAACATCTTCTGATCATCTGTCTCTCTCCTGCTCAACAGCCTAACATTTTCTGTATTTAGGGCCATCACTCTTCAGTGCTTTCAAGCTTTCTCCTGCCCACTGTTCTCTCAGTATACTCTCTTTGTTACATTTTGCAGTACTTTCCCGAATCTTCTCTGTGCTGTTACATTATTTACATAATTCCTGCATGCATTAAAGCAACACCTAAGAAGGATGGAAAATTAAAAGCCCAATAATTTTTTAGCAGTTTTGCAATTGTTTAGATTTGTATTTTTTATCCTACTTTACCCCTACTGTACTACTCCTTCATGCCTTTAATTACTCCGATTAGAATAGTCTAAAGCATAGCCTGTATTGTATGAAATAAACTTAATAGAAAACTTGTGCAACTTTCTATATCTTGCACAAGACTGCTGTTACATGAAACTGTTTTTATAGGACAGAATGTAAGCTATGCCATATACAGTATTTTGCAATCATATAACTCCTTCATTAAAGCCATAAAGAAATAGTATAGTGGTCATAAAATAGGACAAAAAATTGTCTATTAGGTCAAAAAGGAACTGCAAAGTGTGTCAACATGTGTCCTAACTCTTGGAAAAACTCCAGTATAAATAATACTACAGAAGTAGCTAAACCAGCCTTTAATTGAGCTGAAACCAGGACTACATTTGAACAACAGAGTGAAATGAATGAGGTTTACATTATTTTCTTGAATAAAGGGGCACATTATAAACTAGTGTGATACACATGTATCAAAGGATAGAGCTATATGAGATATGTCTGTTACATTTCTTATATTCCTCAAATGAGAATATAAGGCCAATAGCAAGACATTGAAGCATATGCCTTATAATAACTGACTCATTAGGGTCATTAGGAAATAATAAGCCAGTCTTTCATTATGCTGTTAAATGTAGACGTGTTCATTAATTCACTTTTCTGTAAGGAGACTTGTTTGAATAACATAAGCTGCACTTATGAAATGAGAGAAGCTGAAAAGCCACAGCCATCGTGACATATGTGTGGCATTGCTGATTGCTGAACTTACTGTATTCAAATATAAAGACTGTACTATAAGCCTAAATGGGCGATCGTGGCTCAAAGAGTTGGCAGTTTGTCTTGTAACCGGAAGGTTGCCGGTTTGAGCCCTGGCTCGGACAGTCTCGGTCGTTGTTTCCTTGGGCAAGACACTTCACCTACCGCCTACTGGTGATGGCCAGAGGGGCTGATGGCGCGATATGGCAGTCTCGCTTCTGTCAGTCTGCCCCAGGGCAGCTGTGGCAACAACTGTAGCTGTGAATGTGAGAGTGAATGAATAGTGGAATTGTAAAACGCTTTGAGGGCCCGAAAAGCGCTATATAAATGCAATCCATTATTATTATTATTATTATTATTATTATTATTATTATTATTATTATTATTATATCTGAGTAACATCTGAATTTTATGTATTGTGTACATCAGCAAAGGAAATAAAGGTTCATTCAAAATGAGGATGATTTCTATGGCCTTCCTCTCACCTACAAAGCTGTTCCAAACACTGAAGGTTACCAAGACTGAGGTGAGGGTAAAGACACAGCAGCATGTTCAAAGAGCCTTAAACAAAAGTTACACTTTGCAAGCATTAGCATGAAATACTGGGAATTTCATGCTCCATCTTGCTTATGTATTTACAGATTTTACAAAAAGAATTGAAAACAAAGCTGAAAGAACATTTCAAACAAACATATATATGTGTGTGTGTGTGGAAACAATTCTAATACGTCTATATTCTATCCCTTCAAAAGCCTACGTCCATATGTTTTTGGATAATAGAGCAATTTTGTAGTTTTCCCCTACAAAAAAAAAAAAAAAAAAATTGACAGCCTGAAGTCCAGAACCCATGAACAACAACATATTCTGCATTTGAGATGCAATGCAATTTAGATATTCTGTTAGTCCTTTACTCCAGCCACCTTCAGTTTTGTCTTCAGAAACTAAAAATCACCTGTTGGTTTGAGATTAGGTCCCTGACTTGACAATGGAAGAATATCCAATTTCTTTGCTTCAAGAAACTCTTGGGTTACTCTTGCAGTATGCTTTGGGTCATCATTCATGTGCACTATGAACACTGTCCAACCAGTTTCACAGTATGTGTCTGAATCTGAGCAGAGAGTATAGTCCAATACACTTCAGAATTCGTCCTGCTACTTCTATCAGCAGTCACGTCATCAATAAACACTAATGGCCAGATTCCACTGGCAGCCATAAAAAGCCAAAAAACGGAACCATGTTTGATCGATAACGTTGTATGCTTTGGATGATTTATTTCCTTCTCCACACTTTTATCTTGGTTTCTAAGTCTAATCTGATATTCAGGTTCTTGATTGTTTGGACCTTGATGTAAACCGAAGGTGATGTGATTAAAAAATATTGACTGTAGACTTTAACACCCACCTCTTTGAAAGCGCTTTGACAGGGCTAAATGTTGTGAGAATGTTTTTCATACAACAGTTCAGCTGTAGAACAAGTTAACCTGGACTCTAATCAATACTTCAGAGAATTATGTCATTGCCCAAAAAGCTATCGGCCCAACTCGCTCTCGAGCTGAACTGCAGTAGGAATATTTGCTGCTAGAGCTGTTTGGTTGTTAGATTCCACAGGCAGAAAACTAATTCTGAATTGATTCTTCTGTCATAGCTTTAAAGTTGATACTGTTATGAACAGTCATGAATTGATTTCACATAAAAGAGGTGATTTAAGTACATGTCCCATACATTTAACATGCTACTTACATCTCTAACACAGAGAGTTCTTGGATTGCCCCCCTTTACTATTGTTTGTGTGTTTGCAAATTTAATGAGATGGGGACATCTGGATTACATCTGAATTTGCAGGATTACATTTTTTGCTAATAATTTGTTTTCCTGTAGGTGACACTTCTTGATGTAGGGGCGGCTGGTGAAGCAAACACTAAACAAAAACATCTGTTTGTACAATTTATTGTGTTTTTCCAAGTAGGTTTCAACCCAGTTACATATGGTGCTTTGCATCTAAAAAGCTCATGTTCTAACAACACATCCCCAATGGACATACATTATTTATAATGATGCATAAACCACAAAACACTTCAGTCTCCCGGAAAATGAAGAAGAACTAGATGTTCCTCACACAGTGATCAATTTTGTCAGCCAACTACAACACTGCTGTTATCGCTTGAAGTGAGAGAACAGTACAGAGGAGTCATCAAACCTAGTTAAAGAAGTTTTACTCTCCTTATGTATTGACCATTATCAAACGTGTATGTAGAATAGACAGGTTAAGGAAAAGCAGAGCATGGTAGGCAGAGCTCATTTAGGTTTTTTCATTAAAACTGAGAACTTAACTGGTTTACCACAAGTATTTTGTGGCCAATTGCCAATCTGTTCTGACTTATGAATTAAAATGCTTCAACAACTCAAACCAAGCAGAAAATAAACAAACACTGAGGAAACATCCCTGTACTCACATGTCAGCCAAACGATTTGATGGCTTGTGCCAGGTTAGCTAATGTAATGTATTGCAACAAAAGACCTGGGACCTTTCTAGGCCAGTCTGATTTCTGCATGTGAGACAACAACATTTAGACTCAAGAGGTGAGTCTAAAAACAAAATACAGCTTCACTTACTGGAAAGTAGAGCCCATCCTCTTGCCGTTTTCGGGAACTCCAGGATCTGGACAAACATCACCAGCGAGACCACTTTGACCCACTGAAAGAAAGGAAAGAAAGATGGATGCAGTGTCTAGTTTCAGGATATTATTTTACACCCTATCACGGAAATTTAGCAGTTTTAGAGGGATGCATGCATCCTTTTATGCCAACAGGAAACTTATTAAATTTGCCTTCATACCTCCTTTTGCAGTGAGATGAAAGTGGATTCTGAGTATTTTTCAATATGTGATTATAGTCCAACCACGATGTACAAACAAGATAACTCCAACTGTGAGAACTAACACCTAGCGCTTCTTGAGAATTTTAAAAAAGAGGCATGTGCTCACCTCTTCAAGTTGGAATTTAAAGTCCATCCTTACTTGAAAACCTTTTCTTTTTGTGTTTTTATGTTCTGTGTTAAAAAATAATGCTGTAAAGCCTATGAAATGCAAATCTCAGCTATTCCTGGTTTTGAGGAAGGAATGAGGAAGACAGTTGCAAACAACAGTTTTCTTTCTTTCACTGAAAGACTTCTAATTTTAACTGATGGAATAAACAAAATTCTGGAAATGGACGAGCCTTTATCACTGTTCAGTTTTACACCTTTTATTTATTAAAAAGGAGATCACATAGACTTGCTTTAACTCAGCCAAAGCAGCCAAAAAACTATTTTACCAGACACTGACGACTGACTTTTCACATTTAACTTTTCAATTTGCATCAGCTCTATGCATTTCCTTAGATGTAAAAGCAGAAACTTGCCATAAGGAGTACTGCAATGTGATCCAGAGGCAGGGTTTTAACCTATGATGTAAGGCAGGTTTGCCTTCATATAAATTATTTTGTGTGCAGTTTAATAGACCTTTCATGGCTGACATTTTGACTTGTCATAGCAGAAAGGCACAGTAAAATATATTTTGTTAACAATAGCTCAGTTCTATCAAGTGTCCTAGTAAACCATGACTGGGAGCCAGCATGCACAATACCAGGACTGAGATATAAAAGAAAAAACAGGCAGGGAACATAAAACCAACCGATGGCAAAATATCACAGAGTGCTTATTAAAGTCTTAATGCTTAACTGTTAAGAACTTCCCAGTGCTGTGTAATTTCTCCACTCTCCTTTTCATTATCGGGACCACCTTTCTTCCCTCGTGCAAGAATGATCTAAAACTCAGTGTTATGTGTGTAGGCAGATGACTTTCATCAAGGACTCGACCTTTTGGACCATTTATGTTTTCTGATGTTTTGTTTTCTGTTGGGTTTGTGAGAATTTCTTTTTTCAACCACAGTTACAGAATTAATAGTTAGTGAGCTATTTGGTTAGTTTTTGGTCCATATTGACATAATAGCATCACACAGTTGCTGCACATCCATGATGCCAACCATCCGTTCCACCACATCCCAAAGGTGCTCTACTGGGTTGAAATCTGGAGACTGTGAAGGTCATTTGAGTACAGTGAACTCACTGTCATGTTTAATAAAGCAGTTTGAGAAGATTTGAGCCTTGTGACACGATGCCTGTTACCCTGCTGGAAGCAGCCATTTGATGATGGGCACACCAAAGGGATGGACATCGTCAGCTACAATGAACTTGATACTGATCAGGTAGGCTCAGTTTGTACAAAGGGATCCAAAGTGTCCCAAGAAAATTCCCCCCACACAATTATATCACCACTAGCCTAAACAGTTAAGGGAATACAGGGTGGATCCATGCTTTTCACCAAATTCTGCCCGTACCATCAGAGAAAATTGTCACATGCCTAAATGCATAAGTTGCAATCTGATTGGCTTTCTCTGCAGTAACAAAACAAAACAAAAACAAGATACATGACAAATTTTGTCCAGCTTGTATTTGCGATATTGAATTGGTTTCAGAGTTTGCTCAGAGTGGGAACATCTGCTGCATGGCTAAATCATAATGTAAATGTAAATGAGACCAGACAACATGAAAGAAACCAGTTTAGACCAGTTCTGTCTTAATGGAACTCTGGGGATGAATAATGACGGTGAGCAAAACACAAATAAAAAAGAGATAGGAAATAAGTAAAAGTGCGGGGAAATGAGAGCTCTAAACTGTGTAGTGCGAAGAAAAGCATGTGAGAATAATCTTGCAGGCTTATAAAATATTACCCAGAGAAAGTGAAATATCTGACCTCTGAACACTTCACCCTGTCTTTCTGCCCATCTTTTCCGGTATCTGTCTTACTTGCTTTTATTTCTCTTCCTGTTTTCTGTTTGTATCTGCTCCCGCTCACTCCTCCTTTCCACTTTTGCATTCTCAGCGTGCTCCCTCGGCTTTTCCCCCCCTCTCACATTAGCTGCAGTTTACAAAGGGATGCCAAAGTTTTGTGCATCCTAGCATAAAAGATGGATGAATGATTTGCTGCATTTGTGTGATTGTGTTTTGTGCGCGATGAGAGGTTGTGAGTGTATAGACTGTTTGTGTGAGATATGATGCAAACAGAACAAGCTGTCTTATTGCTCTGCCGTGGTTTTGATGTTCCGTCCAAAAAAAATCACCACACAGACACACTCTAAAACGCACTTTCTCTTTCATGATCGCTCACTGCTTTCTCTCTCACTCGTGTTCAAATGGTTTTCATTGGCAAAAAATGAAAAGGTTCATACGGCGGAAACAAATCCAGCTCATGCAAACAACATGAGATTGTTGTAGGAAAAAAAAGGACAAATATCACTGCTGGGCCGATATCAAAAATCCTCACGCTGACTTAATCCAATTTGCACTTAAAAGATCATTCAGCATTTAAACATAACCTTATGACGCACAGTGTAATTTACATATTATCAAAGTCTCCTCAGCAAACCTTTCATGCATAAAAGTCAACTTTTTATTTAGTATTTCAATAAATAAATTCAATTCAATTAAAAACAACAACAACGAAAAAGGATTTGTTTGCTCATTGGTGCCTGTATACGTTTAGTATTCCTTTACCTCAGTAACTTTCTGCCATTTGAGCCAAAATAAGACACAAGTTACTATTAGTTCATTTTTAGCAGCTGTGGTTACAAGTTACAAGCAAACACTCCAAACCAATCGATTGATACGTTAACAAAGATAACAGTGTTCAGGTTTGATTGACGCTGTCAGGTTTTTTTTTTTTTTTTTTTAATTTAACTGAATATAAACGATTGATCTGGTAGTTTGATGGGTGTTACTGATGTTTTGTACAATTCACTCACTTATTTGAAGAAAGGATATTCCAGCACAACACCAGCACAGCTTGATTTATTAAACTGACTTCAATGCAACTGTTGCTTAAACTTAAAAGGAGTGATCATTGATAGTAAAATCAGTATAGCCATGAGTATTTTTACACACAATATATAGTGAGATCAGTATTTCAACACTTTGAATTAATCTTCTATTGATTAATTCAACTTTGGGCTGTGTTTGTTTTTTGCTTTTTTATAACACTGAACCAATATGACAACAAACTTCACTGTCACATCGCCAATGCTAAAAAGCCTGTAACAGCAGGTGCTGCAATAGTACATTGTACAGAGAATGTAATTTCTCTATGAAAAAAAGGGCCCACCTCCCAGCCCGAAGATTACTGAGGAACCAAAGTGGTTGAACAAACATGAATCTTCCAGGAGTTACAGAACATTTGCTCTGTTGTTATTGTAGTTGCTGTTTATTTATTTAATTTTAGAGTCAGCACGAAACCATTAGCTTTAGTCATTGTGTATGCAACAAGCATAAAGAGATTATGCAGCTACTGCCATCACCACTATACATCACAGCAGCCAGACTGGAGGTGACACCATTTTTTAAAGACAAGAGTGAATCATGAGCCATTAGTTCTGGACATCATAAACTCTAAAACAGACTCATGCAAATGAAATTTTATGGAAGGCCCCCAAAACAATCCATTAAATTTAAATCAATAAAACTGGAGTCTTAAATTTAGGGTTACGTGTTGTATTTTTTAACAGTAGAAAACAATAATGTGTACAAACCGGTGGTCTTTGAGTTTGAACGTTACTGACAACACTTTTAAAAACTGTAAAGTTTCGCAAAGCATGAAAGGGACGCAGGGAAGTTGAATACTTTTTTACAGACTTACAGAGCAATCCAAAGAAACAAATGAACACATTCGAAGTGAGAATGCAAAGCAACGAAGCATAAAGGTTTAGTTATTAACAAGTAAAAGACAAGAATACAAAAGAAACAGGGCCATAAAGAGAAAAGGAGGAGCAGTGAGAGTGTTAGAGCGTATGCTGGTGTGTGTGTGTGTGTGTGTGTGTGTGTGTGTGTGTGTGTGTGTGTGTGTGTGTGTGTGTGTGCGATCAGCTGATGTGTTTCAGCTAAGAGCTTTTGAGGTGCACTTCAGATGCCTGCAGGATGACGGGAGAAATGTGTGAAGTGTCTATTGTTGATATACTCTCTTGCGCTGCCCTCTTCTTGTTGCCTCTTATCCAATCTGCCCTCTTTTTCTCCTCCACCTTCTCATGTTCACAGGTCAATCAACCCAAGAGCTAAAGTCTACAGCCCTCCGGCCCCACGCTATTACGTTGAGTTCATCAAATTTTCGCATATAAGACGTACAGTATGAGAGTGAACAAACCCATAATTACATAATATTTTTGAAAGCGTGCTTGTGACGTTTCCTCCAAACTATTTAGCTGTGGTGTTACGCTATCTGACAAAGTTACATTTTAAGTGGTTGTGTTTCTTTCTTTCGAGTAGTCTGTGGCCCAGCACCATATTGCCCGACAAGCCTAAAGAAAACACTGATTATAAATTACGCTTCCACAATGATCATTCATTACAGTTGTACGTCATTGTCTTGGGAGTAACGCTCCTTAATCACAATCTTTCAGCCTCTCTATAATTATGACACATTCTCAGCAGTAAGCTAATGTTACTGCTGAGAGAGGGCGACTCCGCCATGGGTTGGTCTCAGCGAAATTATTTCGGGTTGCTTTACATACCACTCTGAGTTTGTAGCTGTGTATTTTAATGATCTCATCCTTTAGATTGTGTAAGATTTTTATCAATAGCATGTATGAAAATTATTCATAAACCGACCGTCTGTGAACCTTTTTAAATCTGTACTTGTGTGTGTATTAGAATGTGCTTTAATATAAGCTTGAGGCTGTTACAGACAGTCTTTTAGATTATGATTCATAAGCACTCCACTCTCTAGACAGGTAAAACTCATTACCATCAGTCTGGTTCTTTGTAATGATTACATATTGCATAAAGACTGCAGATTCTTCACCACAGAGCTATAATATTACCACTGGGAGTCATTTAGTCTACAGAAGTGTTGTTCAAAGACTAGTTGAGGACCAAACGTGGACCTTGGATTTCCTTTTTTAAAATATTTTAATGGCCCTGGTTGCCAACCTGATGGTCTACACTGGGATAACCTTGCTCAGCCAATGTGAACCCACATCTACTCAGGTCCCCATGACAAGCATGTGAGCACGTTTTCAATGAACATGGGCCCAAGGTGAGGTAAATTTCTAATTTATTTCCAGAGCTGCAGAGGCTAAAGGGCTCCCTGGACTACACAGTTAACAGTAATTATCATCACTATGCTTTGGCTCCACATAATGATTACGGATAACGAAGCTAATGTGCTTAAGTGCAATAACAATTTTACAAGTGGGATAGTTAGTTTTGAATCTTTCAGCATATATAAACCACTGGTGATTACAGTTATTTTACAACATACAGAGAATTTCTCTCCTGCAAAACCAATTTAAAAGGTCAACTTATTTTTTTCTCCAGCAGAGTTTTACTGAGTCTATTTCTTGGGGTAATAAATACAAAACATAACACTATATGTCACCATGCATTATAAAAGATTTACATTTGGAAAGAAATTTACCTCATAACAAGATATTATGTTTGCCAGCTTCTTGTAACAAGTACCAACCATTACTTTCTGACTTCAGATATTCTTTATATAGCAACAACTTTGGTTATGGTCATGTGTGAGTCTGGACTGTGTGTGTGTACTTTAGTAAATCTAAGTAAAGGTATGTTCTTTACCCAGCGTCATATCATTGAAGACTATAATAAACTGACGTGCCCCAGGAACTCCTTATATAATCATGCACACACTCAAATACGCAGAGTGCAGACCAGTTTAAATATTAAGTGCAGCAACACATGGAGAAGCACAAAAGCACATGAGAGTTTCCCTTCACACGTGCACATACGTTCACACAAAAAACGCCACACTAATGTTAATTGCGGCAGTGCATGCTTGGCTGAGCGTGTAAATCGGCAGAATTATTGATGAGGATTCTATTATGAAGTTAAATGCTAAGGGATGGATGAGGTATGAGGCTGGGCTTCTGTGATAATTAAAAGCCTGTGTCACAGGATCGGAATGCTGTTTACGGGGCATCTCCAAGCTGCCAAGACATATGTCTGCCATCAGAGACTGTAGAGATATTTGTCTTATTTACGGCTAAATTTATTGTTTTGCTTCCTTGTGGTCAATATAGTGTTTAACTTTATTTGGTTTCCCATTAGCTGCCACTGAGGTGAAAACTATTTCTCCTTAGGTCCACATAAAAGCAGAAGACTTCCACAGATTATCCCCTTGCTTTCCTAAATAACAAGTGATCTATTCTAATCACTGCATGTCTAATAGTTAGCAGAGACAGTTCTTTTGGTTTTGAGATATCACAAAGCTGAATCGGAGTAAATACTTAATGGTTAAACACAGCCTCTAGAGAGAAATCTTTTAAACTCTACAACAATTACACATTACTTGCCAGCATTCGAACACATCATTGGCGTATTAGTAATAAATCATCTTGAAAGTTCCACTGACAAAGCTTTGGGCTTTTTTTTTTGTCAGAGAACTGGCTGCTTTTATATTTCAAAGAAAAAAAAACACACCAGTTGTGTTTCATCTCAAAAGGAGACATTTTTTTCTGGCAGGATGCTGCAAACTGGTGCACTGAACAACAAAAATTAAGGTTATTTAAAACTGCACAAATGTACAGTCACTGCTTTGGACTTTTAAGAACAGTATTACTTTGCAGTTCCACCATACGTTCTTAAATATTCTTTCAAGCTATGCCTGGTTGTCCTTTAAACTATTTTAAATGAAACCAGGATTTTATTATTCATGTTTAAAACAGAAAAACTCTGAGGTTGGATAAATACAGTACCTCATGGGCAACAGCAAAAACAGTGATTTTTTTTTAAACTTAAAATAAACATTTTTATCCAGTAAGTCATTCTGGGCTCTGATCTTATTGGGTTTTTTATGTTTTTCTTGGCTTATCTAGCTGCTAGCCTTGCCTTATGGATATATTTATATTCAAGTAGAAAGTCTGGCTTTCATTGTAGCTTTCACCAAAATAAATCCCACTCAGATGATATACAGTGTACTATATGCAAATAATGTGCAGACTATTTGCACTGCAATATGGGAAAATAGTCAAGTGGGGAGCTTAGCAAAAGAAAAAGGGGGCAGAACAGAAATTAAAGAAGCACTTCAGAATTTTTGGTCTTTGCCCTCCTGCTCTGTGAGACGCTTCACTTTCTTTACTGACTTAGAATCTAACAGACAGGCTGTTTCTAGTCTGTGCAATAATGATTTCAGTGTCTCTTTCTGGATTCTTGGCTGCACCTCCAGGGGCCATGAATAAGACACAGTGGGAACACTTCCAGTGTTGGCCGAGCAACACCAACGCTTTATTGTGCCCACTTTTGGAAATTTATATAGTTTAAAAAAGTTAAATGGGTAAAGAGTGCCACTGGAAGCAAGAGTGGCAGTCAGCAGGAAGTAAATCACTGTGCTACACTGAAGTTTGCTCTTCCTGACACCTTACTAAAAATGTATAAATAATCAGAAAGCACACACAAAATACTGGTGCGATACTGGTGTGGAAATCTAACATGAGGATATGGGTGCTAAGCAACAAAACATATTTGGTTATAATCTTTCACATCAAGTAAAGACTCATGAAAAGTACAAATGATGAAAAAACAGTTTTTGTAGCAGCAGTTTTTTCCTTACTTTTACAATACCACAGACTTAATTGTTCTCTGTTGTGTAATTGTCTCTTATTTTTGCATATATTCCCCTTGTTTTGTATATATTTCTCCTGTTTGTTATTTCCTGCTGTTTACACTTTATATATGTCATTCTGGCACAGTTTGGTCGCAGCTTTGTTGTACATGTACAATGACAATAAAGAGCTATTCTATTCTATTCTATTCGCTGGCTCTCTGGAGGGTCTGATCTCTAGTTTAGGAACTAGCAGACTAAACCTGTCAGACTTAGACAATGCTACTTTTGCATTAATGTATCACTAATAAATATGTAATGGATGGGAACTAATGGAAACTATAATACTATATAGTCAAATTAAATCAATCCACTGTTTTTTATTTAGATATATTTAAAACTTCTGTTTTTATTTATTTGTTTATTTTTGCTTCTAATATTCTGATACTAGTACTCAAAAAAGTACTAAGAAAGGATTAAGTAACCTGCTACAAGAAACAGAAAGAAAAGGAGAACATGATACCAATTCCTGTCTCCTAGTAAGTCGACCTCATTGAAAAATAGATGAAATCACTTCTCCTGCCACATCAAAGATGGATGCATCCCCTGTGTCCTTGCATATATACAACATTTCTGTGTGTGTGTGTGTGTGTGTGTGTGTGTGTGTGTGTGTGTGTGTGTGTGTGTGTGTGTGTGTTTAAATATGTTTGACCAAATGTGTAATGCAATGCCATCTAAACAACGTGGTCACAGCATCTGCATCAGCACACAAAACCACGGCAGATTGTAGGGTACTTACAGACAGCGTTTTTGTGACTGGAGTCTTTGCTGGGCATCATTTTTACCCCTCTAGACTTCAGCTCGATTGCTTTCTTCACTGTGGGAAGGAAATTAGCAGTTATTCATTTAATTATACATCACATTTTTTAAAGATTTAATTGTTTGTCTTTTTTGCAGAACACTAATTATTTTAGGGGGTTGCCATTTGGTGCACCTATGCGTGCAATCCAAGAAATGCTTCTCACCCCCTTGCACTTACAAATCCACAACAAATTTATAATTAGAACAGGAAACAGCAAAAGAAACTGAAGGAAACAGAAAAGTGAGGACAAAGGGGAAAAGGGGGGCAGCAAAAGAGATGAGCAGCATTAAAATTTATTCAATCTATTTTATCCTAAGTGGCAGCACTGCCGAGAATAACAGGAAAATCTGTGCTACAACTAAACTGCATTCCACTGAGAAACAGAGATGGCATAAAAAGCACATCTCTCTCCCGATCCCTCTCGCTCACGCAGACACACACAGGCACAGGAAATAGTAGACGCACCAATGACTTGAGAAAAGAAAAATAGCTGAGGAAGACAGAGACAGCGACAAAACAGATGAAGACAAGTCAGGAAGCAAGATATGCAGGAAGACAGACCAGTCTTGGATCACTGTGCTTTGTGTTGGGAGCAGCCAATTAAATCTGATCCATCATATGGAAACTGAAATTCACCTTAATATACTCATTAAGCAACATAACTGATCAGTCAGGCAGGAAAATCCCATCTAGTCCAATGAGTTGATTTAAAGCACTTTTTATAATAATAATAATAATAATAATAATAATAATAATAATAATAACAACAACAACAACTAATGTAACTAATGCGTGGGATCGTTTGTAAATGTGTTCGAAACAGCATAATTTTCAAACACACAGTGATGCATACACACACAACATACAAGTAATTATAAGTATAACACAGTGGTAAAAACTAGAGACATAAAAGGTGTGTCTGAAAGAGTAATACCTTGATACTGAGCACTGAATCCTTTTCTTCTGTGATTGCTGTCGGAGGTGAAATGTATCCGAACCCAGTTCTTATTTGAAATCACTGGCGAAGGCAGAGTTGTACCAGTCAGCCTGGAAGTACGCAAACAAGAACTTTATTAAGAACAAAACATAAACTGAACATGATTGATGCAGACAGATACCAAACCTAAGACGTAAGGATATTCTAATATTCATAGCGTTGTGCTCCTTACTGTGTCGTACGACGCTGTGGACAGTACAGCACAACATCACAAGGCAGTCATTTGAAACACAGAGTCCATCTACAGTGAATTTTGCTTTATTTTGTCGATGTGAAATATATTTCTACTTTTCTCTAGTGGCAAGTATAGCAACATGCTGAATATTAGATAGAGGTTTACACCCTCCTTCAGAGATAAATTATGTTTATCACAACAGTCTGTTATAGCAAGAGCAAGAAAAAAATGCACAATGTAGTTGTTGGAAGAAAGTGCTGATCTCTAATTACAAATCACCAGCATGATCAGCTACTGTGAAAAATGTAGCAAAATGCCTATTGACAAACAACTGTAAATATGTAAGATATGCAAGGCAGAGCACTGAGGTGCAGAAAAACTACTGGATCTATGTTTCATGTGAAAATATGAAAATGTGCCAGTGTAGAGAGAAGTTTCTAGTGAGTTCAAGGTATAATTTTTGAGTCCCTTTGATTTGTCCTCCATGGTACAAAGGCTGGCTATAATTTAAAGAGGTTTTTGCAAAAAGGCAATTTGTTCCACTGGTTTGGAAATGCAGATGTGGGAAGTGAATGATATTATCCATTCCCATTATGATCAACCCTCACCAAAAGCATAATGTGTGCACTTGTACTGGTCACAGTCCTACTTCAGTGTCTAAGTGGTTTCCATTGAGGGAAGTCCTTGCTGAAAAAAAAATACATTTGCAAAAAAAACCAAAAAAGCTGTAAAATTTGTTATAAAAATTCATCAGCAAAAAAAAAAAAAGAAAAAGCAACTTTGTTAACTGAAAAACAAGACTTATCTATTTTGTAAAGTTGACTGAATTAGGATATAATGCTTAGTGACTTTGAAAAAAAAGTCCTGATTTCATAAGAGCTGCGCTAGAAACTATCTGAGTTTCACACACAATCACAATAAACACCAAACCCTACAGGGGAAAGTTAAGTAAAAGAGGGGGCTGTTGATAGTAAAGCAGAAGAAAAAAGAAATAACTTCACACATTTTTTAACCATCCCTACTAAGAGGATAAGTCAGTACCCTATGGTAAGTCTTACATCAGATTTAGCTTCTGTTACTTTTCTTTACCAACGGCAACCAACACTGCGTTAAAAAGAATAAAACAAAAAGTACGGAAAAAACGATGCACACAGAGAAGCGAGGAAATGATGTAGGAGATGCTGCCTGGAAGCTCATGTTCTACCAACCTCTCTAGAGCAACAAGCGCCACACTTACTGCCCTTTAATAATGCCGCAGTTACACTGAGTAGACTAGAGAGAGCAAGTTACAAATACTCATGAAGAAAACGAGGGAATAAACTATAAAAAATTAAAAAGAAAAATGTAATTAGAGAGCTTCTTAGAGAACCTCATTGATTTGATTCTTTGATTAGATTTGATACTGTCAATAAAGCTGGGTTATCAACTAAAAAATCTGAGGGAAAAAAAAGAAGAAAATCTGTAAGAGGATAAAAAAAACCCTGCCAATGTATCTACCCCGAGGCGATATAACACTATAGTACACACAGTGAAAAGCTCCAGTACTGTAGTGTGATGTGTCATCTCTCAGAGAGTCAACTAGTAGTCTTTATCAGTGAGAGCATTTAAATATAAATGTCTTGTCGTGTGGCACATTAACACAAAAAATATAGTGCATGATATGAAAACTAAACTAAAAAGGATGGGGCTCCCTACAAACATCAACAAAGGATATATAGGCTTGTTATTGCAGTATTTATTTTGTGTTTCAAAACTTCAGCGAACCTTTACAATGATTTCAAGAGAATGTGCAATTTTATCTCAGCCTAGCCTGGCAGAAGATGTTCTCAGACAACCTGTCTGATGTAAAAAAAAAAAAAAAAAGAAAAAAGGAAAGGTCTATATGATGAAACAGCTTATAGTTACATAAGGATACAGTGCTAGACTGTGCTGTTTTCTCTTTGACTAAAGTCAGATTAAATCAAAAACTTACCACACAGGAACATTTTTTATACAAAGTTCACTAAAGAGAAAGTAAGCAATGCTCCATTATGGCTGTACTTATATATATTATTAATATATTATATATGAGTACATTATATCACTCTATTAATGTATAATATCAATCTTTCTCTCTATATATATGTGCTTTCCTAACTATCTTAAACAGAGGAAAGAAACATGAAGCAACATTTACATTTTATCCCGTTTTTATAGCTAAGTGCTAGAGTGCTATATTAAGTTATGTTATTTTGTTACTAATGCACCGCTGCATAAGAAGCAAAGGTGGAAAGTAACAAAGCACAACTAAAATACTCAACACTCAAATAAATATATACTTAAAGTAAAGTAATACATACTCAAGTAAAGTACAGATACCTGCATTTTCAGGTGATTGCACTTTACCGTGAGTTACTGTTGCCGCCCTGTAAACTCGAAGCATTCTGGCCATTCTCCTCTGACCTCTGGCATCAACAAGCATTTTCACCGGGAGAATTGCCACTCACCGGATATTTTCTCCTTTTCAGACTATTATCTGTTACCCCTAGAAACGGTTGTGTGGGAAAATCCCAGCAGATCAGCAGTTTCTGAAATGCTCACGCCAGCCCGACTGGAACCAAGAACCATACAATGTTTGAAGTCATTCAAATGACCTTTCTTTCTGATTCTCATGATTGGGTTAGATACACGATATGGACAAATGCACCAGACCAGCTACACACTACAGGAGTTGCTTGGCCTGTGAAAACCATTGCTTCCAGTGCACAGTTTTCTTTGCAGATGTTAATACCAGAGGAAGTGTGGAACTCTGGAAAGCAGTTACTGAATCAGCTGCACTGAGATGACTTTCCTGTCCCCATGCCCATATGTGGTCTGCCACAAGTGAGCTCTTTAGAAGGACCAATGATTTCATGGCTAGGTGCTTTATATTATACCCCTATGGCAATAGACCTGAGAAGACCTGAATTCAAAGATTAAGAGGTGTGGTCCAATGCGTTAGTACATTAATAACCAGCTGAAGTGTATTTATGTGTGTGTCGACATTTTAGAAAAGTAAGTATTCTGAATAAGCCTTGAAGACCTAAAAGTTGTAATTAAAAGGTTCTCATGCACTCCAGATATTATAGGGCTTAAACGATTACAATCTTGTTTATATACAGAGTTTAATTTAATACAGGGTAGTAAATTCTTATATGTCTCGAAAATAAAGAGAGGTGGGGGAAATGTTAAGAAGAGAAAGAAAAAATTGCATGATATGCTGCCTCTCTTCCATTATTCATGCGTACTGGCGTCCTGCCTGACACTGGAGTGAGAGTGAGACAAGGGGTCAGAGAGGAGACAGAACAAGGGATGTGGGAGATGAGAGTGAACTAAAAAGAAAGGTAGAAAAGGAGGAGAAGCAAATGAAAAGAGAGATTCCCTTAATCTTTCAAAAACAAGCATGCTTGACAAAAAAGGAAACAGGAGAAGAAGAGAGGAGAGACGTGAAGGATAGGTGGAACAGGAGGTTTTTCCACAGAAGAATAAACGCAAGTGAAAGAGAGCTTAAAAGAAAGACACGAGCAAAGAAGAAATAATCGGAAGGAAAAACACTGAAGAGGAGGTGAGAGCGAGAAAGTCACTTAAATGAACAGGAAGAGAAGGATTAGACTAGTCGCTTTGAGAGGTCAAAGTGATAAAGGGAGAGAGAAAGAGTCAAGCCTAAATGAGGTTGGGCAATACTAATACGAGATTGCAAAGAATGGAGATGAATGAGAAAGAAAGTGACGCTGGAAAGGAAAATGAGAGGAGGGATTGAAAGAGCAAAAATAAATAAAAAATAAAATCACATAAAGAATTAAGCTGTGAGGATAAAACAAAGATGAACATGTCAGGGAAGAGAGAGAGAGGAATGTTTACAAAACTCAAGAAATATGAAAGATGAAAACACTGGAGAGGGGAAAAGAGAAAAGGAGATGTTTGACAGGCCAGGGGGGGGGAGGGGAACAGAAGACGTGAGGCCAAGTCATGCAGCAGAGAGGAGATGGACAAGTAAACCAAGACCAGCAGAGAGCTATTTGTGGGAATATTCTAGCACTTTTCTATTGTTAGGGCAACTAGCCTTTTTGTGATACGAAGATAAACACAGACGCACAACTTTATACTACTGGGGCACCAATGTTTTGGCACCTACTCTTCTGACTGGCTGCTTGAATTGCTGCAAATACATATTTTTAACCTTACTGCATTGTTGCACTTACTGCAAATCCCTGTGGATGTGTGCATCTGTAAAATGGCAAAAAGCCACAGTAAAAATAAATTATTGTATACAGGTCACAAGTGTAAAGCACATCATCCACAACAGATAGCTGTTTATTCCCACTCCTTAGTGCAAAACCTGGCTACAATGCTACTTTAAATGTCACACTCACCCTTTTTACACTGATACACACAGAGACACACACCGGCAGTCCCACAGACAGTAAACATAATTTAAAATGTAAATGTAATAACAGGACAAGTGATGTGTCACAAAGTGGAGAAAAAGAGAGTAAGAGGAGGACTGGCAGTTGCACGAAGGGGAACGAGGGAGAAGCAGCGGGAAAGGATCAGAAAGCAGGAGATCTAAACGGAGGAGAAATGAGATGTAACAGAGGGACATGAGAGCAGAACAAATAGGAAGAAAGACAACATTTGGAGAAAAAATATCTAGCCTCTTTCTTTGGCAGTCATTGAATGTGTCATGAAAAGGCTCTGAGGATGGACAAGGTTCATCTACAGATGCTGCAGGCTGGTTGTGGTGCTCTTTGAACTTCCAGATAAGTATAGAGGCCAGAGGGTCAGTTCAAATGATCAAGGACTTGCACACCAAAGCATTACTATGATAGACCACCGAGGTCAAGCTGCTACAAAAGAATCTAATGTTGAATGTCATGTGTATGTAGAGCAACTTGGGGACTGTCTCAGTCGCAGAAAAATGAATGAGCATTTTACCGACTTGATTATTAAACACTACTTTTTCAAAATCCTCATGCAAATTCTTGAGTTTTCAACACTGAGGAAAATCAGTGTCATTACTGTAGTGACCAAGATAGAACTAAATTTAATAAACTGTTCTTGAAAACATGACACTTGAACTTATTGTAAGCACTTATAAATAAGGACTCATTAAGTTACAGAAAAAGATTGCCAACATTGTTTCTCTTAGCATCGAAAGACAGAGGCAGAGGATGAGAGCTGGGCAAAAGGAGCACAGGGGAAGAGGGAAATGAAAGAATAGCCAGACAGAGAGCTAAGAGTGCAGAGAAAGAAAAAAATAAAGGCAAGCATGAAAAAGAGTGAAAGGTGGAGGTAATGGAATGAGAAGAGGGGTTAAGAGCTGCAGAAGACCTGCAGTAAACCTTCATTAAAATGATCAACAAAGCTCATTTCAAACAATCAGAGAGAGAAAAAATACATTCAGATCTGAAGATAACAGTAGTTACACTGTCACAGATAACAGTCTATATTTCATAAAAAACATTAAGCTGAGTATTTACGTAACCAGTGGCTGGTAAAAGAAGAGTAACAATATGAAACCAAGTATGGAAAACAACAGAAATGTATATGATTTTTAAATACATCGTGAATATTTAAGCATCACCAGGTGCATGGACACCTCATGCCTGGACTACTTATCCAAAGGCCTCGGTAACTCCATATCCAGTTTTCCAGTATTCTTAAACAATACTTTAAAGATTCCCTCCAATAGGACTGTAGACGACGGCAAGGCTGGAATATGTGCACAGGGACTTCACAACACTTCTTTGCATCTATTTTTACTTCTATATTGACTAGAGACTAACTTTTACCTGGTGGACATGACATAAAACTTTAAACTGGATCAGCTCATGTTTTACACAGACAGGTGATTTGTGCACTGTGTCCAGCGCGCCCTCCCAAAGTTCCTCTGAGATCTCCTCTCACAGATTATCGGAGAAAAAGAAAATGTATGAAGATTTATGACATCCCTTTCACTGTCTTTAAAAGTACATCCACAGGTATATCAGCGTGTAATACAGGAAACTGAGGAAATCTACTGCCGACAACACTGCTGATTGGGTAATCTTGCTTTTACAGTATGGTTAGCTCATATTTTTTTTCTTTCTCTGTGGTCTATATAGTTCAAGTTATGACAACATTAGAATTAAAACGTGCTTCAGTTATAAAATAAAACTTCAACTTAATTCTCCAGTAAAGTGTAGTACCTCCCACAGATGGGCCTGAAGTAATCAATTCTCAATGAACTGAAACCATTTGCTACATGAATCTGTACCTTTTATATGATGTCTTTAGGCAACTATTTTTTTGTTACATTTCTATAATATGTCCTTACACTGCCTAATTTTAGGACCTGACTCCCAGAAATTGCCTTTTCCCCACAAAGGTCATTAAACCTTCAAGATCATGAATAGGTTTGCAATTTCAGAGCACTCACATTTTTGGGCTTACGCTTGTAAGAGGCTGAAGTCATTTTTCATGCTCCTGTTTCACCAAACCAGAGGCGTATTAGGTTTGGCGCTTCTGAATTGATCAAAGGGATTTCTAGTCAAAGTAGTATAAACAAAATCACTGACATTTCTCCATCTGTAGCAAAGGATGGATAGCAAAGTCATAGGGTAACAAAGATGGTAGGTTATTCGAATAATAAAGATGATAAACCACTTTCTGCCATTATATGTTTTTATTTTTTTGTACTGTACTATTATTTTTATAGTATCTGAATTTAAATTTAAAAAATTGAGAGGTTTATACAGATTGTTATCAGCATGGAGTTCTCTGAACTCATCTGCTCTTGATGACAGTCCATTAGGAGTTACACCTTAGTTACACCTACTGTAGGAGTAGTCTAAGCTTGGAAAGAAAAGCGTCTGGACTTCTTTAAGTTGCTTGAAGACGTTTCACCTGTTATCCGAGAAGCTCCCTCAGTTCTAAGGTCAAATGGTGGAGAGTCCCAGATTTAAGCCCTATGGGAGTGTCCCCCCAAGAGGGACATGGACCCCCTAATGATCCTCTACCTAATCACATGAGCCAAGGTGTGAAACTGGGTGTAGGTCACAACCTAGCCCCAAACCTGGCCCGACCCTATCATGTGATTTCCTGAGGTCAAAAGGCCCAGAATGTGAGTGTGTGTTATGGCGTCTGAGAAAGGATCTCAAAACTGAATTATAGATGGCAGACAGCTGGTGTCGTAAGCCACCGGCTCTGTTCAAAGATGGTCATTCACAGTGGATATTCAATTCAACTTTCAATTCAATTTTATTTATATAGTGCCAAATCACAACAACAGTTGCCTCAAGGTGCTTTATATTGTAAGATAGACCTACAATAATACATTCAGAGAAAAAAACCCAACAATCATATGACCCCTGTGAGCAAGCACTATGGCGACAGTGGGAAGGAAAGACTCTCTTTTAACAGGAAGAAACCTCCAGCAGAACCAGGCTCAGGGAGGGGTGGGGCCATCTGCTGCGACCGGTTGGGCTTCTTTCAGCTCCTTAGACTACGATGACCTGGATGACTGAGAACTTGACAGACATACTGTAAGACTAAATGCTACTTGAAAGAACAGACGCATGCAGATACACACCCCCTCCATCATACACAGGCACAGGCCACACATTCGAATACATAACATCTTAAATTTAGAACACCAACCCCTCCCCACAAACCATTAATATGTAGCTGGCAAAAATTGCATGACTAATAAAGTAGAGGAAGAAAGTTGGGTCAGTTTATTTGTATAACCTATTATCAAATGTTAAAGTCCAAAGCCCTTTCGGAGCTGTGATACCATTAGCACACAGCAATCAACAACACAAATAACTGGATGTTTTTGCTACCTTGTGTCTTCCTGACCCTGTTTCTGTCAATCAATCTTTTTTTTGCCAGTTTGACCTCACTCAACAGGTAGTTTTCAACCCAGTAAAGCACAGTGGACCGAAAACTGGGTCCAGCTATTGGATTATCCATCACATAATCTTACAAATTAGACTAAGTTTCAAATACCATCATAGTTGAGGTGTACAAACAGTTTAACATATTCACTTGTCTGCAGCAATAAAGTTTTGTCTCTGAAACGAATACGAGGTGTGGAATTGCATAATATGACCAATTCCATGCGTGTGTGTGTGTGTGTGTGTGTGTGTGTGTGTGTGTGTGTGTGTGTGTGTGTGTGTGTGTGTGTGTGTATCAGTGTTTTTGTGGGTATGTGTATGTGTGACAGCTAGTCAACCTGACATTCAACTTGCCAGCTAGCAGACAGGAACATGAAACAGGAAATTGCTTTTGGGACAGCCAATCAGAAAATGCTCTCTGTAAACAGGAAGAATCCATCAGAGTAGTCTTGTCAGGTGTCAGTCATTTTCACAATGACCTGTTTTCATGCCTCAGTGAAAATGTCAGTCATCACTTAATCCCACCTCTGGAGAAAAGTACTTAGGATTGTATTAGGTTGTGCATGGCAAAACCCTTTCCATTTTATTTTAGGTCTTTTTTTAAATCATGTGGGTGGTATAACTGAAACATCTCTTGGTTTATTCCCAATTTGGGAACTTTGTTGTACACATCTAGGTTTCTGTATTTTGCTATATAGCTGAAAACATTTTTTTGAGATGGTGCATATTTTCCCATATGGAAAAGAAATAGTAAAAACTTATATGTGATTACTCATGAAAGTGGCCACTTTCATGAGTGGCCACTTTCATGAGTAAATCATATAAGGCTTACATGATTTACTCATGAAAGTGGCCACTTTCTCATTACTTTCATATATTCTTTTAGTAAGTATCCAAAACATACAAGTTTCATTATATAATTTTTCAAGGGATCTTATATCTGTTTTCACTCTTATATGCTTTTCATACAAGTTTCACACAAGACAGATACAAACTTTATAAGATTTATATATATATATATTTATATATATCTTTTCCATATGGGTTCACAGCCTGTTGCGGTGGCTCATTAGACAAATCACCAAGTTACCTCAATCTTTACTGCAGGAGTTTTTCTTTTAAGTAAGTATGACGGAGATGTTAAACCCTAATCAGAGCAGTCAAGACAAAAGTGCTTAGTTCTTGCAGTCTCCATTTTCCATGTAACAAAATGTTGGGTGCACTCTCTACTACTCTTCCTTATCTTGCCCCTGCATTGCAGAGGGTGGGCTGACAGTGGTCCTTGAATGTTATACTGTCAGAGCCAAGCTGTGTGTATGCGTGTGTGCACTTGACTGTGTGTAATCTGTCAGAGCCTAGAGAAACAATCAACAGCTCACCCTGTCAGAGAGCCACTTAAGACCTGACAAAAAACACACACGTGTGCACACGCACACACACAAATGGTATCATGAGAATGCCATGGTTGATGCGCACTGCTCGACTGGTGACGGCACTAAATGCACAATTATTCTCCATTCCTTTTGTTTTCATCCAGTGCTATTGTCTCTGCCTCTTTCACTCCTCTTATTTATCTGTCGACCTATTCATTCAATTACTTTGCAAGCAGTAGCACAATCACAAAGCATTTTCTACACATGGAACACATCAGTTACAGTTAGGAGAACATGAGAAAAAGAAAGAATCCTCTAAAAGCAATCTCTTGCAATTGGTTTTATTATTTGGAAAATATTTTTAATGATTAATATTCTGAAGTTGTATTGTTATGTCTAAACAACACTATCGAAAGAACTTGCATACAAAAATACCCACTATTGATGCAAATGCTGCTAACAAAGCAGGATTTTGGTTTTTGGTGTTTATGTAACACCAAAAATGTATCACAGATGTCAAATCCCTTTCAATTCAAAGTAATTGCTCTTTCTGAAGAAGAAAGCAACCTGGGATAATCTACGCTAGCAGAGACGAGAATATGTATGTTTTGTTTCAATCATGTCTAAAAATTTAGAGTTTACTAATGTCTAATTAGGCTTTGCTTCCAGGCATGTCTGTTGTTATTACTGACAGAGGCCAAACAACTTCATACTTTCCCCTCTCTTGATTTCCCAGCACTTACAACCTGGAAACAAGTCCCCCATCCCTAACCATTAAGCTTCTCTCACCTTTGCACAAACATATTGAAGCCTCCACTGGATGCATGTGATATTTCAAACAAACCAACATGACTTCCAACAGTGCTCTAAATTTAAAAAGCAGAGCGTTTTGTGGCACAGCAGAGTGCAAATTTTCAAACTCAACTACAGAAAAAAATGGGAGCAAAAACACAACTATTTATCACCTTGCCTATGGGATTTGAATAAATCAGGAAAATCAACAGGACTCCTGTGTGGGTAATCAATCAGCGGTTGTATCTGTCCTCCCCAACAACATCATTAGTCCCCTTTTAAAATTAAAAGCCATTCTTGAAAGTACTCTTGTTAGAGAAAATTGGAGTGAAAACAACAACTGTTCTCTTCAGTGTAAGCAAATCAGATAACTGAACAATAGTCTCTGGGTTGCTAATTCTTGGAATGAAGCATCCGCCTAATTTATAGAACATCAATGTCCACTTTGTTTACATCTATGCTACACTCTTTCTTTCTTTCTTTCTGCTCAAAATTTAAAAAAAAAACACACAAAAGATGACAATACCACTAAAGCTTTAAGTGTCAGTGATGATTGTGTGTGCCTCTGTTTTCATTATATATTTACCGCTCGACACATGGTGCCTCAGTCATGCTGATTTGTACAAAGACCCCTGCGTTATCTGGCTCAGCATTGCAATCTGTGTGTGAGATGTGTCTTACCATATGCTTGGTGCTTCTGTCCCGCTGATTTCCAGGAAGTCATATTTGTCCTCTAATAAGAAGTCATTGAAGACGAGAGCTATGGTGTCCCCGGGCTCAGCAAGGATTGACCACGTACAGTCCAGGTTGTTGTCGTACTCTGCTGGGTATCCAGGGCTGGTTATTGAACCCGCGGTGCCTCGTAACGTACCGCCACACGCTCCCTCAGCTGGTTAGAAACAGATGAAACGAATGCTATTTTTATTATTTCATATACTGATTTTGTAACTTAACTTCTTGGCCTTCTTGGGTTGGCTTATCATTTATTTCATGTTTTTTTGTGTCAATAAAGTTTTCACACATTAAAAACCACACTTTTTGACACATGCCTCTCTAACATTAGCAGACAAATAAACACAATGCACACACTATGAGCTGAAATAAATACAGTATTGTCATTATCACATCATCACTATGATTTAGATCATCTGTTAATTTTCATTCACAACTACTCATTTAGTAAACCCTCAATAGAGCTATTCAACCATCTACTCACTCTAATGGAAGACATATGAACAGATCTGTTCTTGTCTGTAGACTAATGAACCATTAAAGGGGCTTTACTTAAGGATGTTGGGCACCATCTGGTTGATACAGTAGTTTGTGATGTAATTTGAGGCAGACTTTTCTGTGCATTGGAAGCAATCAATACACAGGGGCTCTCATCTTCTGGCTAATGACCCTTATGTCAAGTTTCTTCAGTTCTCATGATCTTAGCGATGTGATTTTTTTTCTCATCTTTTACTTTCATGGCTATAATTGGTGAACAGTTTTTCATTTCCCTCAATCGGAGCTTAGTTCAGTTCAAATGAAAGAACTGAAAGACTCCAATGGAGACAATGGAAAGTACATACAGTTTACTTTTGAACTTAGCTTTGGGTCATGATTATGTGAAAGGTATCTTGTCAGTTTCATTTAAGTAAAAAGAATGGTTTCCATCTTCTAAACTGTATTTACTGCAAGTCCTTTGAACGGCATTACTAAAAAATTTCTAGAAGCAATATCAATGAATTGAAAATGGAAAGAAAGAAAGAAAAAATGTCTTGCCTCTGCAAAAAGGCGATGGGAAGTCCCATTGTGCTCCACTTCCAGGCGATACGATGCATGTGAGGATACTGTGTCCTTCCAATACAAACCCTGACTCACAGCTGTATCGGATTTTATCCCCCATGTTGTACCGCGAGCCATGAATGACTCCATTTGGAATGAGACCAGGGGTGCCACATGTATGACTCGGCAGCACTGAAACAAAGAGAAGAGCAGACAGAGAAAATCGTTTATTACCTCTAAAATATCCATTAATTTAACTGTTTGTTATAGTGAAAAATAACCAACCAAGAAGTTCTTGCAGTATTTTTTAATGTTTGAGTGTTAGTGTGAACTACAAACTTTTTGGCTTGTTACCACATAAAACAGCTCAACTATAGATCTATTAGTCAGTCAGGGTTACTGAGCAATTTGTGTTTACTTTGAAGCGGTAAAAATATCCAGTACAAAACAAGCAAAATGCTTTGAGTTCAGCATTTTGCTTTTATTTGTCTTAATCAGTTAATTATTAAATATACTATATTTTACAGTCAACCTAATTACCCACACAAAATGACACATATTGTATGTATGTTTGGTTTTCCCAGGAAACCTAAAAATATGCTAAAGTGACTGCGTGGTATTGAGATGTCTGGCAAGCATTTTGCCTCCAATGTGCATCTGTTGCTGCGCGTTCTTAGATGACACAGCTCTACAGTGGGAGAAGCTACAGGCAGTTCATGGTATAACTAGGCCAAAATCAACTATGACTGTAGCCAACACGCCTTAGCTTCACAGAAGGGGCAGCAACACAGTGGCTGTAGTTCAACCTGGACAAATTCCACTGTATCTAACCCTGGTGTATGCTGTGTGTTATGTGTACTTGTATAACTGGAGCATGTTAACTTGCTGGGTGTGTAATGTCTGTTCGTAATGTGCATCCAAATGGCTTTTATGTGTATCTGTCTATGGGCATGCACTGTGCAGTGTGTTTATGTGTAAGGGGTGTTGAGTAAGTCAATCTGTGTGTTTGTGTACGCTGTTCCAGTTAAATGCTAGCATGGTAATTAGACAAAGCTTCACCATGAGACCCTGTGAACTAGGACACTGAGAAAGGGGAAGGGATGGGGTGAGAGGAAGACAAAGAGAGCAAGAAGAGGAGAAAAAGAGAGAAAGAGAAAGCTACAGACAAGAGAAGAGGGAGTAGGAGAAAGACTAGTGATATAATGAAGGAGAAGGAGTAAATGGGAAGAGAGCGGTGGGGAGGAGGAGGTTGGAAAAGAAGAGGAGACTCCAGTCACACAGCAAAACAGAGAGGTGAACTAATTGCAGTGGGGTCCAAACATGTATAATTTACTATAATTGACTCATTATTTGGATTGTATGAAGTCATGCATCAGAGACAAGTTACTTGCACTCAGCTGACCATTCTGTCCTCTGCACAAACATCCACCCTGCTCTGTTTTAATACGGTGAGGCACAAAACCAAATCCAAAGCCCAAGCTAAATCACTGACTCAAGGACAGGTTGAAGGAGTGAAAGAAGAATGGGGAAAAAAAGCAAAAAAAGAAAGAATCATGTGTTCAAGCCAAGTCATTAGTCACAGTTATGCGACTGTAGAGTTCTGTGTCTGCCAAGCTGTCATGTTAAAAAAAGAAATAAATAAAAATACCTGCCTCATGCTCAAAGGGTTTCCCTCATATAGACAAATCAGAGTGTCCTAAGGCCTAAGTATCCTTGTTAACACACTTGATGTTTTGATATTTTATCATCAAACACCAAGTGTGGTGGTTTAACTATCATGTCATCTCCTAAAATTAAATTTTAGGTGTGATTTGGGAATCACAGAAAACCATTTGCACATTCACACCTATTTAAAATCACCAGTTAACCTAACTCCACTATTTCATGTATTTGGACATGTTGAAGGAAGCCGGAATACCTGATAGAAGCCACGCAGACACTGGCAGAACATGCAATCTATACACAGAAAGACCCCAGCCCGATGGTGGACTCAAACTCAGGACCTTGCTATGAGGTAACAGTGCTAATGTCGTATATATATTTGGTAGATCCTGCACTGTATTGTGACTTGTGTGTGACTTGGGCTTGAAGTTGTGTTGTACGCCACATCCCCACTGAGTTCCTGATGAAGGCTCTTAGGGTCCTGTTGATCTTGTATAGTTCCAGGCATTCCAGGATCCAGGTGTGGGGCATCGAGTCATTGACCTTCTTGTAATCAATCCAGTCAGGGCACAGGTTGGTCAGCCTAGTCTTGCAGTCTCGGGCGACTGCCTGGTCTACCAGTAGCTGGTGTTTTGCGAGCAAGATGTTAATGATAACCAAGTGGCTGGCCTAGTATACAGCTGAGCTGATACTGTGCTGAGTATGGTCTGGAAGTAACAATATCAAAATGGAATACACCCCCAAAGGTGGTTGAGAATAACCAAGCTAGAATCCTGTGGGACTTCCAGATACAGATAGAGATACAGATAGAGAAACTGCTGATGAGTAGTGGTGGTAGCAGGTGAGTAGCAGTGGTGGACAAGCAGAGGAAGATGGCCATAGTGATCAATATAGCACACCAAGTGATGGCAACATCAGGAAGTGGGAACACAAGAAGGTCAAGAAACCAAGGATTGAGAGCAAGAGAAGATATGAATGGTGAATGTGTTAACTGGAACACTAGGAGCAGTGACCGCCCAAAATGGGTGATGGCCTTAGGAGAATGATATATGAGATCTCTATCCAGAAGGGTGCAGACCTGAGACTAGGCATATATTAGGGAGAAATTGAACATTTTCCCCTCAAAGTTGATGTGTTAGAAGCAGGAAAAATGAGCAAGCATAACAATGAGTGAGTTTGACATGGGTCAAATTGTGATGGGCAGATGACTGGGTCAGAGCATCTCCAAAACTTTAGCTCTTGTAAGATGATCCCTGTCTGCAGTGGCCAGTATCTATCAAACCCAAGGGGAGCATTGGCTGACCCGTGCAGTGTGATCCAACAAACGAGCTACTGTAGCTCAAATAACTGAAAAACATGATGTTTGTTTTGATAGAAAGATGTCAGGATACACAGCGCATCGCAGTTTGTTGTGTATAGGGGTGCATAGTCCCAGCTGGGTACAGAGTTCCCATGCTGACTCCTGTCAACTGCCAGAAACTCCAACAATAAGCATGTGAGCATCAGAAATAGACCAGGAGAGGAATACATCATGTGGCTTATCGGGAATGTGTTCATCACTTTCCTGGAGAACGCCCGGCACCAAGACACACTGTGAAAAGAAAGCAGCCTGTCCATACTTGATGGGTCATGGCTTTTGTGGCAGCAAAAGGTGGGCCCACATATATGAGTCATAGATAGCTAACTTATCAACTTACCACCTATTTTTAATTCAGAGGAACAAATGGCTGTTTATTTGCCACTAACAATCAGGACTAGTTTGGGGATATTCCACATTAATTACAATGTAAATCAAGTCTGCAATAAAAGCTGTGTGCACAACTTTCTTGATTTGTTTGGCATGTTTTTAATCAGACTTGTTTAGCTCTGACCTCGTGCCTGGGAAAGTTCAAATTAGCCATTTGTAGTTGCATTCAGCAGCATAATCACATTGATTACTTAATATTGGACGGCTCCATGGTTAAAAATTGCAATTATCTAGAATTTGAGGTCATTGGGATTTATTTATTTATCATTAATTTATGGTGAACACATAGTGGTGTTTTGCATAATAAGTAATCACAACAGCACGCGAATTAGCACCTTGCAGTTGTGTGTCTCTGCCAACCAGTCAAGTTGCAGTTTTCATCTATAATCATGTACTCTGCTATCCAATTGGTATGTCAGTGTCATCTAAATATATACTACTGCACTCACACCATTGTCTGAGGGAGTTTTTTTTAAAGATAAATATACATAAATATACAAGAAAAGCAACAAAGTGCTCCGGGAGAGAAAAAGCTAAAGTCCCAACTAGAAACTTGATTGGCAGATTGGATCCCACTCCATGTGGTAATGGGGAAGAAGTTCATTCCACCAGTCATCACTGGAAACTTACTACCTATTTGTATGTCTGTTGACAAAGTAAGAATAAGGGGACCCAAATCTTTTAATGTAGATCAATAAAATTAAAGTTGAAGACTTGATTTAAGCTTAGAGGAAAACCAGATTAAAGTTACAGGAATGGTCAGCGTAATCATGAGAATGAATGCATTGTAATGTCCTCTGTAGTCATAGAAAGATGACTGCGTACAAGTGAACGTGCTTGTGTGTGCTTATGTGAGATTCTCCTGAAAGTGACTGATGGTGCTCCTCTGTTGTGCTCGTCCCTTCCAGCCCTTTACAGCCTTAGGGCAGGTCAGTGTGTTGCTATAGCAACTCTTTGCAAGGGCAACATTTCAGTATTGATGAAAAGGTGACGCGAGGTTTAGACACGCAAAATGAGTGAATGAAAAAAGAACAAATAGAGGATGGAAGAGAAAGAGTTGGGAGGGGAAGAACAAGTTGTGTTAAAAGGGAAAGAACAAATGAAGGGTTACGGAAGTAAACAATGACAGCCAGAAGGAATGAGGAAGTGAAAGAGACAGGAAGCGGTGCATGAGAGAGGTGTTGATAAAGCCTTTTGGTAAATCATTAATACACTATTATTATTGTCTTGCAGAATTCTTGAACATAGATATTTGTATCCTACTTTCTGTTTGATCCTTTCTAATTTGTTTTTATTCTGTCTGTGTGAATTAAACATTCCCAGAGTGCTTCATCATTAGTTTCTCTTTCTCTATTGCTGCCACAGAAGCACAACAAGATTCTTCTATAGTGGGATACAAATAACATATATGATATACTGTAAATAGGAATGTATATAGATACAATTTAATAGATACCAGTGTTATTATTAAGTATACCTATGGTCCAGTTCTTTATGTATTCTTTTAATTAGGTCTGATTAAATTTTCGTTTGAAAAAAGCAAGGACTAAGATTTTCAATGCTTGCTCATTTTTTTTAACATCTTTGAGTCTGAACATATGTGTAGAATCACAGATAAAAAAGATATGTTAGAGATCTATATCTAAAGAGGCTGATGATAGCAAGTACAGAATGGGTTGCTTTCATTAAAATGTCAGTCACAACTAATAAATAAATAGAAAACTGTTAACATCAAGTGGAAAAAAAACAGTACAGTACATAATTAATACAATAGATAGAATGATGTCAGAAGATCAAAATGCTATTATTTTGATGTTCTCTGTGAACTGTCAGTAAAAACACGGGGAATACATGGAAAATGACCCCTACATCTCTGAGACAAACAAAACAACTGGAGTGAAATATATTTGTATCCAGAGCATGTAACTTGCCACGAGCTAATGTTGGAACAGATGTTTTGTCAAATCCAGCTCCTCATACCTGGCAAAAATCACTAATTTCTTGTTTGGTTTCCAGGGGGCTGTAAAGTTAAAACCAAGCGGAACCAGAACAAATGTCAGAGTGTGTGTGCATTTTGCCAAACAGGGATTTGGACAGATGTTAACATTTGAAATATGTTGGGGAAAATTCAACTTTCCACAGAGATTAAAACTTTGGCTTAACTTTTTTTTTTTTTAAATAAAAAGACTTTTTGGACTTTATTTCAACTCAACTCAAAATTCAGGTCAGTTTTAGTTTTGAATCCAAAACACTCCCACAACCTCGGTCACCCAAAGCCTTGTAAGTGAACTTTAGAGAGCAAACTATTTGGTCTAGTATGTCCCTTTGTAAGAAAATGACAATTTCTTCACAATTAGAAGAAATTGGCTAATTTTAAGGTAATGTTTGCACAATTAACATACAAGCACAATTTTTAGGAAAAGATGCAGATGAAATGTATTTACTGGCCTACTATCCTCTTTTACCACTGAAGAATTCACTTCATGTCTCTGCTGGGACACTGAGTTCACACTGAAAGCATCTCTCTGTGGGTGCAATCCATAATTCATTAACACCTTTACTCCGTTCCCATGGTGTATATCTATAAATAAATATCATCTCCATACTGTTTTAATCTCTAGTTTTTCATATAAAGTTGTTTCAGTTGGAAAGATGCCAAAGCCCCTGAGCTAAATGAACTCCCCAGCATAGCTAATGTTCCCAAGGCACAAATGTATTAACAGCTTGACTGACACGTAATGCTTTACAGCTCTAACCAAACAAACTGTAATAGGGCTCCTGGCCAATTATGGCCAAGAACCATTGCTAACTGACTGGAGGCCCCTCACCACTCAATGAGCTCTCTCTTAGTTTCAATATTCATCATCTAATGTAGCATTATGGACACCACTAACTCATAATTCAAAGCTATTATTAGGGTGTTTCACATTCTGAGGACACCTTTGCTTGAGCCCTTAGAATTAATTCTCACCCTGTGGTTGTGGGACATGTGGGACTTATTTAAGGGTAACAATCAAAGGAAAGGTCTTCAGATATGGAGCCAAATGTAACATGCTTGTCAGTGAATCATAAAGTCAACTGTTTCCATCTTTTCCCCAAACAGATCAAACAAGACGCCGTCCTTGCTGTAAATTGTACCTTATAAAGACCTTCAACACAAACTAACTATTGCAGTCTAGCGTAATACATTGGGCCACAATGATGAGTCAATTAAGTTTGTCATTTGTGAGAATCTGCTAACTGTTTTTTTATTCAAGTTAATTTGTAAGTAAATTTGATAAAGTTGGACTTTGTGCTCTTTGGACAGAACTTGTGATGTTTATTCTTGGCTAATTTTACTTTTTTACATTATGGCTTTTAAGCAAACAGCTCCACCTCAATGTAATGGAACTCATAGTGGCTATACCAAATGCATTTGGACAACAAGGGATACAGCATGGATGTCAAGTATCAGCTGCAGGGCAGTAAGGGAGGGACTCAAAATGCAGGACTCGGCATAAACAAAGTACAATTCAAAACAGCTTTATTTATATACAAATTTAGAGAACTTGTCCGGCTACACTTCCTCCATATCCTGAGAGAGAATAACCTGGACCAGAAACTACTGCTGGACTTCTGCCACTCCTCAGTGGATAACATGCTCTCCTTCTGCCTGGGTGTTTAGTACATAGGGGCCATTACAGAGAACAGGAAGGCTGCATAGAGGGTAATTAACACCTCCCAAAAAATAATTGCCTGCCCTCTGCCACCCCTAGAGGGCATCACCAGATCCTCCTGCCTCAGGTAAACCAGGGTCATCACAGGTGACCCCTTACACCCCGCCCACCAACTGTTTGACATGATGCCCTCAGGTTGGTGCCTCAGGTCCCACACCTTCAGACTCACACCTTCTTCCCCTGGGCCATTTGGACTGTCAATAAATAATATCCCCCCACACACCACCCCCATTTATAGACTTTAGAGATATTTGACACTATAGTTTAAAATTCTGTTTGTTCACTTTATTTTATATATATGCACAAAAATTTAATACAGTTTTTGAAAAGACTGGACAGAGAATTGAAAGATTCAAAGAAGTTGCTTCAGATTAAGAAATTATCATCAAGTTTTAGCAAAGGAAAGTATATAATATTTATCAGCAATCAAATAAAAAAAATCTAAACAAATGTGTAATGGGCGATGTTGAAATAGGAAAAAGGGTATGACATAAAATTGCTGTGTAATAACTAACTGGCCACAAATGATGGTGGAAATCTCATAAGCAATGTAAAAGCTAAATGAAACTTCAGTCTCCAAGTTTTTAGTCAGTAATGTGTGTTTTTCAGATGTAATTAATTCTTTCTTGTGAACATTTTACTTCTGATTGTTTTTTGGTTGCTATTGTTGTTTTCAAAAAAAGTGTTAATAATAAGTGACATTTAAAAAAATCATTAATGTGAATATCATTGTTAAATAGCTCTTGTTCAACAAAATGAATACCACTATTCAAATCGCCTAGTATAAACAACAGCACTTAAAACCATGGGATACCTACTACAATAGAGTCAGATAAACATAGCGTGGTTCACTTTATTTGATTCTAATTCAAAGCAGCATCCTGCATCCCAATGATATTACAGATCAGAGCTTTCATTCCTGCATTTATTGCTCTGGGACATAAAGCTGTTTATTATCTGAAATAGTGACTGCACTGTCCAAGATAATGAGAAAAAACATTTCTGAATTCGGCTTGACAATTCGAAAATGTTGGATTTTCCTTTTAAGTGTGCCAAGCACTGATGTTTCCAGCATAAATTCCCAGTGATCACCAGTGAAGAAGGGCAACCAGAGTACAAACTTCACTTTGTTTTGCAATTCAGATAATACCACAGAATTAACAACGGCGTAATAAATCAAGGCAAAACAACACCGGTGGATTAGATCTCAGGTGTGTAGCGATAACAGCAAACGCCACAACAGCAAAACATGTTGTATCTACATTCAGCTCTGTTGTCTGGAGCCATAAGCTGATACCTAAACTACATTAAGCTGGAAAAAAGTTCAACCCCTTTAAAGTTACATTTCAGTTCTGCTCCCTTGGAGTAAATGTATTAAAATGTATTAACACCGCCTTTTCTATGTTCCCCTGGTGAAAATATATTAGCAGGGCAAGTGACATTTCCAGCAGTGCCTCTCATCAATCACCTGCTAAACAGAGTAATCACTGTAGCAGCTACACTCTGTTAAACACCAGCTCTCCTCAGCCTTTCCAGGTTGACTATGAAACTACAAAATATTGCATCGTGATATACAATCCCCATGTTGTGATGGCTAGCACCTTAAAGAGCAACAACCAAAGAATCGCCAGGTATTTACCAAAAGACACAAAAAGGAAATAAAGCCTACTGTAACACAGCAGCCACTTAATCTAGCTATTTATATTTAAGTTCAATTAAAATTCATTGCTCTGTGTGTACCCACACTTTAATTCTTGCTACCAGGCAAAATTGAAGTCCTTTTTTTGGATATTATATAATATCATGCTGAATCAGTAGCATTTCCCTAGCTTATTTAAAAGCAGCATTAACATATTTTTTGACTGCTTGTGGGCAACAGAAAGCGCTTATAATCACCTTATAAAGTTGTTAGCAATTACAAATTTACTCATCCAGCTGACGAGGGGAATTACTACCATTAACTTTGGGCTTTTTTCCTGGAGATCTAATGTGTTTAAGTCCAATATTCCCTCCTTTTTCTCCTTCTACTGTTAATACTTCTCTTTTTACTCTTTAGCTGCTAATCACGCCACTACATCCAGGAGCATTTCCAGGATTTTAATAATGGGGTAGACACGCCCTAACTACGTCAGCTGGCTTGTGACTTTGCTTTGCTAATTTTGCTTTTTGTTGTGGAAAAATAATTTAAGTGAATAAGTTACTCTCATTATTAATCACAGTTAATTTTCACATCGACACAAGCTTAAGCATCCTGTCAATGAATTACCGTAAAGCTACGATGACATGTGGAATGTCATCGCTGTGTTAAATTATTTTTGTTACCCATTCTGCTGGAATAGAAGAGCAGTTAGTTATCAAAAAATGAATCACAAACAGAGAGATTTATCTACTTGCAATAACTACAGTGCAGCAAAGAGAACCATTCCTTCAAGTCCAAACTTGTTAAATTGAAGCTTGAGGGATTTATGCTTGAGGTCTTTTTGGTTTCGCACTTTGGTCCTCCTTTGCTTTGCTGAGAAGGGCTTTGCTCTCTCTTTTTCCTCGCTTCCTCTTTTCCTTGTGAGCAGGGTACGTTCTGCTTCAGCAACAAAACAAAAAGTTTTTATCTATTCCATAATAAGAGCGATGCAGCTTTGAGTGCTTCATTTTATTTCTGATCACCATCTCACTTCAGGTTAACTCAGAGTGGTTTAAGTTATCCCCCAGGTCAGGTTAGTTTATTTTTAGTCTTGACACTTAGGTAAAAACCCTTAAAAATGAGTTCATTGTCCACATGCTGCTCTGAGCTGTTTTTGTGCTCAGAAAAAAAAGAACATGGGGTTAAAGTAAGGTAGCCTGAAAGAGTGGGTTTTATTTATTATATTGAATTTTCTTACACTTGAGATACTCATGAAACAGCCTTCTAATATGAACCTTTGGATAGATTTTAGATCAATAATACTTTGGGGTTCCCAGCTGTAGACTACTACTAGGGTGCCATGAGCTGACAAAGGTTGTCCCTAAGCATGTCAAGGGCCTGTAATTACCAGTTTATACTGACACGCTGTAAAAACTGACTGACATTTAATTATGAACACCCATTGTACAACTGTGCAGACAGGACAGCTTAGTTACAGTAATTTATCAATCTGGATAGCATTTATTTTTAAAGAAAGTCTACCTATTAATCAATGAAACAATAGAAAACTTGCATGGATAAAAATTATTTTAAATTCGTTTTTTTTAAGTTCTTCATATCTATATATATCCATTATGGCAATGGATATATATAGATATATATCCATCCATTGTGATAATGGATATCTATCTATCTATCTATCTATCTATCTATCTATCTATCTATCTATCTGGGGTGCAACGATACACAAAATTCACGGTTCGGTTCGGTTCGATACTTTGGTGTCACGGTTCGATATTTTTTCGATACAAAAATGTTCGTTTTTTTAATTTGTCATTTATTAAAATTATAAATATATATTTTAACTTAAAAGTACAGTTTTTAAATTTAATGTTGCTGAAACAACAAAATAATAAAAAAAATAAATACATCTATCTGATCGAGAAATCACTCATCTTTGGAAAAGAGAGTTTATTACAGAGAAATGTCTCTTTCCAAAATAAAAGCTATACTATACGCTTCTTCTGGGCTGTATTCTCAGCAGCATATTAAACATATCAGGTGCCAATAAGGAGAATCATGTGCTAACGGCTGTCTAAATGACTCGGGTAAAGTTTGTAGCATGCGTGCTTGTTGTTTTTGTCTGCTTCCACTTGTCTTTGCACTAGGATGATGTCAGCGTAAATGTGCAGTCATATTTGTTGTGTTCCCACTAGTGCTATCAGCGTTAATCTCGTTAAAATGACATTAACGCCATAACGCGGCAAATCCTGGTAATGAGTTACCAGGAATCGCCCCGTGCGTGGGGCTGAACGGCGTCACCACGTTAACGAGCTAACTGCGCTAACGCACTAGTTCCCACCAATTGAGCATTGCGTGGCACATCCGACATATTGTTTTTCTTTTGTCCATGACGTGCTTACCTTCAGGGTCATACTTCAAATGAAAACCAAAATAGTTCCAAATGCCAGATGTGAATCAGGGTGGGGGAGGTTCGATTTCGGGTAGCGTTGAGGCAGTTGCCATGTTGCAACGAGGTTAGCTTCTGTCTTGCTAGCTTGCACTGCGCTCAGTGGATCTGCACTCGACAGTGCAGCCTAGGCGGAGTAGTCGAACGCAGATCCACTGAGCGCTCAACACAGACAGCATCGTCAGAAGAAAAGTTGATAAAATAAATAAAAAATGTTGTATTGTGCCGCCGGTGCGTCGAGCCACCTGGGGGGCTCTTCAACTGGTGGGGGAGATTGTCACACCTTGCAGGAGCTTTCCTCTCCTCAGGAACTCTCTGCAGGAGGGGGAGATACAGGAGAGGTGGAGGAAGATCTCAGCCTGGGCGTCTATTGTCTCATGTAGTCTGGAAGATGAGTGAATGGTGGGGTGGGTGCAGTTTTCTCTGTGGTGGGGTTGGGTGGACTGTCCCGGGCTCCGTGGGGCCGGGGGGCGCTGCTGCGCTGGGCCCCGGTCTGGATGGGCCTGGGCCCCCTTTCCCTGGCGGGTCGCGGAGTATGGGAGTGCCTACTGGGGTCAGCGGGGGAGCTGGCCCCAGGGAGGGGTCACCTGCCCCTCCCTTCCTTCCCTCCCCATCTCCAGCTGCCTCCCTCTCCCCGCTCCACCACAACCACCCACACATGCAGGGCCTTGGAGTAGGGGTATGTCACCAGGGTGCAGAGGAGGCTACCCCCCCCTCTGTCCCCTTCTGGCTGCCCCTGCCTCAATTTTATCCCACAACTTAGACATTCACATTACTCACACTCTCATTACACATACATATAGGATCTTGGGGGTGGGCACGATACACGGAGTCCAAATTACCATCAGGGTGTACACCTCACCCCTGGCGTCGTTGCCCACCTCTCAATTTTAAATACACGTAGACATTGAGGGCTAGCAGGAGGGACTATGCGCTTACCTGCTGCTCTCTGGCAGGTAGCTCCATGCCCTCCTGGGTTTTAATTGCACCTTAGAACACACATGCATCAACACTACAATGAGCGGGTGGAGGGAGGTTTGGAGTCTTCTCTCACCCCCATTCTCTGCGGCCTGCTGGAGCGGGGGGGCTAGGAGGAGTTGGCCGTCCGACTGCGGTCTGGAGTGTGGGGCCTCCCTGCTGCTGCGGAGTCGGGGCGGTCTACCTCTCCCCACCGCAGGGAAAAGGGTAACACCACCTGGGTCTGGGTGCAGTTCCCCCCTCCAGGGGCAAGGGTACCTAGACCCGGTTCGTAGAGTACGCTTGGGGAGTGTGATCGTGTGTACAGCGTCTCTTTATGTCTGTCTCCACGTTGGTTGAGTGTGGAGTAAGTGCATATGAGAGCATGAGGGTGGGAATGGATGTTTGTGTCTGTGTGTGCCTGTATGTCTGTGTCTATATGTCAGGTTGGGTATCAGACGCCACCTCTCTGGGGACATCTCAGGCCCTCCAAGGTTTGGAGGCCTATCTCCCACCACCACTTCCCCTGCCAGTGGCGGACTCCCTCAGGTGTCGGTGCGTTGGTGGTTCTTTGTGTCTGGGGGTGGGCGTCCGGGTACACACCGGCTCACTCCTTGGCGGCCGCTTATCGGGGCCTGGAGCCTGGGGCTCGCTCGGGCCACTTCGGAGGTGGGGTGCCCCCGGCCTCTCGGCCTGGGGCTCGGTCACTCAGGCACAGCTGGCTGCCGGCGGAGCTCACGGGCGCGTCACTGCAACTCCCCCTGGCTTCTGCTCCGCGGCTGCTGAGTGAGCCCTCATCTGGGACTCTCCTCAGCTCTTACTGGGACAGTGGCGCGGCTGCCCCTCTGTTGGTCTTCCTTGGTCTCTTGTGTTCTGGGGGCCTCTGGATGTCTGGAGTTTTGATCTCCTCCATACCTGCTTCATGCCCTGGAGGACGGGGCTGTGGCCCCCCCACACCCTAGCAGATCGTTACATGGAGAAACCTTTGGAATGCAAGCATGCTGATCCACACAGGTATGCACACAGGTGTACACACGGGTATTCACAGACGCGGACTACAGCTTTCTTGGCTGCTGCCTCAAAGCACATTGTGCGCTGTCTATCTTGCGTGCTGCACAATATCGTTTATTATTTAGTATCTACTGATATCTACTGCTAGCTAGTTTATTGTGATGGTGCCGTTTTTTTTATTATGTTGCTCTTTGTTGTTTGCTTTCTCTTCTGTTTTTTTTTTCTCTCCATACAGGTGACCCAGGTGTTTTGTTTTTTTTGTTTGTTTGTTTTTTTCTTTCTTCCCCCCCTTCTCACCGTCTCTTCTCCCCTTTGGTTTTCTCTCTCTCCCTCTCTTTCTTTCATTCTCTCTCCCTGTCCTATCCCCCAGTCATGTCTGTCCCGTTTGTAGCAACTGAAAATAAAATAAATTCATAATTATAATAAAGGTCAATCAAATGGACCAATATGGCAAGGCCATGATGATCCACTTGGTAAAATAAATCCGCTTGGCATCTTTCTTGGCCTTAAGACAACAATTCTGATGGCCAAAGATCCAAACAGGACACAAAAAAATAAATAAATAAATAAAAAATGTTGTATTGTTCGATACATATGCGTACCGAACCAAAAGCACTGTATCAAACGGTTCAATATCGATCCGAGTATTGCTGTGGTACTGACTCATTTTTATTATGTGACATGGATAATTTTTGTATATAATGAAAAAATAATAAACTTATTTGTATATTCCACACACCCATCATCATTGTTTGCTTTTTTTTTTCCTTTAAAAAAATAGCTTTACAAGTTTGCTACCATCACCCGAGCTATTTTATTTTACAGCTAAACAAGAAATTCCCAAGCGTCCCAGCAGATACTTTATGATGACTTCTGTGTCCATTTGTTTCTAAAAGTTCAAAGAAGCACAATATCATGTCCTGCTGCCATGTGCAACAATAATGACATTTTTGGGAACCACACTCCTGGACAGTCGTTGCTATAGAAACAGTGGCTTAGCCTGAGGCTACAGAGTGCTACAGGGGACAAACAGGGGAAACATCAGTCTAGCTCTGTATAACACAACAGAGAACACATCTACAATTATTTGCTTGTAAAAAGAACATCTGCACTAAAGTTTTGTTCACATATGTAAATGCTTTGGGAGAGCTCAGCCCAGATTTGCAAATACACAAAATGGACAAAAGTACAAAAAGTACTGCCTACTGGTTTCCCCTTCAGGCAATGCCCATGCCACGAAGCTCCCTGTGCATGGTTTATGTTGACTTATGGTGACTTTACTATTTCATTTCCTGTTTTTCTGTAAATCACATTATACTATATCTTTTCAGTCAATAGCTAAATGATGGAGTTGGTCATTATAAGGCCTCTATGACAACCTACTGATTCACTGCTAAAATGTCAAATGGCAGTTTCTTCTTACAAAGTTGTAATATGTTCACTTTCTGTGCAAAAAAAGATTTTCATTACTACAGATAAAGTTAATGCAGCCAAGGAAATGCTTAATGCTTGAACTCCTTACAAATTCATAATATACTTTAGACCTGAACTATCTAGTTAATGTGAAAGCAACCAGTGAAGCAGCAGTTTAATTGTGCCACTCTCTGAAAGATACGTTTCTGAAATTGTATAGTATTAAGTGCATCAAAGAAATGACTTGAACAAAAAGAAAATACAAAGTCAGCAAACTAAAAGGTCAGTCTGTCTTTCTGTCTGTCTTTCTGCTCCCTTGTCTATGTTTCTGTGTAACAAACTTTGCTTAGGGCTCTGGGAAGCCTTCACAATAAGTCCTGAAGGTCCCCACACCTCACTTTGATAGACATTCACAAAATACAGGCTGTAGGGGAAAAAAGGCTTCTCATTCAGCCAGAATCTCTAAAAACCACATCTATTCCAGTCTCTCATCACTCCCCCTTCTCTGCTCCCCCTTTCCTTGCCTCCTCTCCAAAGAGCACTGCCAACACATCCTGTTCTATCTTTTTCCTTCCTGTCATCATTGCTATGACAACCCTGACCTGACCAGAGGTGTCATGGTAAGAGTGGCCTGCCTTGAGGCTGCGGTGTGTCAGAGGGGACAAAAACAGAAGCATCAACACCACTTGCCTCATCAATACACACGGGCACATACCCATGAATTTACATACATGTATGTCTTGTTGCAGTTGTAAAGTAAATCTATTATTTTTAAAAGTCAGCATTTCTAACTTTGCGTGCAAAATTAGAGCAAAACAGAAAAGAAAGTTGGATATATGACTTTTTACAATAATGTTAATGCATGTGAGCATTTTCACTTTTCCGGATGTAAGCTATGTGGAACCCATGTCAGACAGTTCTTTAATAATTAATCCAATAACATCGTCGACGTCTGAGTTAGAGGCCTGACGCGCGTGACAGAAAGAGATTTAAAGAAGAGAAGACAGAAAAAATGTTTCATAAACATGATTCTCCACAGTATCTAAATTATAGCTTTCACCAAATAAGCATGCATTAGCCAAGCATGAATCATCAGGCCAGTTTCATGTGGCCAAATAGCATAAGCAACATTTGGAAGAAGCTAATTAACATATCACGGCATAAATTGCTTCTTAATCTATATTTGCACACATTCAGTTTACACTCGCACAAAATGTGGCTTTAATAAAATAGTCTAAGCATGCACTCTGTTGTATTTCAACTGTGTACTTCACCACAAAGCTTGAGTAAAGAAGTGTCCCCACAATTAGGTTAATTAAGAAAGCAATCTATCCCTTTCCCAGTCAGGGCTGTCTCTTCCTGCTTCCGCCCGGTCCTCTTTTATATCCATGCACTGAGCTGGTGCACTTTTCATAACTTTTTATAGAATCTCGTATGTAAAACATCCTATCATTGCCTCTTTTTAGTCAGATAACAAGAGCTTATCGGTGGTGGCCAGTGTGAGGTAGGAGGTGTTGCATCATCGAAAGAATACAATCTGAAGACGTTGGATTTTGTTTTGGTTTCAGAAGCCCTTTAAACTGAACAGAAGCATATGACAGGATGCAAATTCAAGCACTCAAATGCTAGAACTGAAAAAAAACCCAAACGGGATAAAGTTGAACAGAGAAGGACCGTAAGCGTTGATTGCCATATGTTTAAATGGATATTAATCACTGCTGTCCCTGTTGCTTGTTGCACCTCTTTCTGTGTCTTTTACACACACACACACACACACACACACACACACACACACACACACACACACACACACACACACACACACACACACACACCCAAGGTCTAATGCATCTTCATTTAGTCTTGCTGTCCTCTGGGCACATTTACATCTGTCAACTTGCGATACAAAATGGATGGATGGATGGGCTTGTGTGTCTTTCTTCATGCTGTATGTGTGAATCCATCTGTCTTACTGTGAGTTTATGTGTGTAAGGATTGAGTATTTATCTTTGGATACCTTTCATGACAAATCCCTCTGCCACTACGTGTAAGAAGTTACAATTTTCCTCTGTCGTTTTATAAATACAATAACGCATGGGAAAAGGTGTGTGTGTGTGTATGTGTGTGTGTATGCATGAGGAATAGGGGGTGGGGGCTGTGTGTGCTTATGCATGTGTGAAAAAGAGTCAATTTCCTTGGTAGGTGACAGTTCATGGTTCTGTGGGCACCACAGAATTGAGGGTAAAGTCAATGTCAGAACTACTGCCATATATCGTCAGAGCAACACAAATATGCACACATTCAGTATACGGCAGTGCTTTAATTTGATTGTGTTATGTGTTATTACAGCTCAAGGGAAAACCCCAACAGGTAGCATAAATGTAAAAAATTTGATTACGTGTCACTGAATTCATAAATGTTTCCTTCAGTCTAGACTAGACTGAAAATGCATCTCAAGCTAAAAGACAGAAAAGAGGGGATATTTTCATTTTTGATCAAACAAGGATTGAATAGATTTTCCACTTAATGTATACTTTACATCAATAGCAGCATGTACTGGAGATCTTAAACGAAAGAAGAAAAAAGCCCGTTATTATAAATTTTATTATTAAAAATGTTTCTCATCTGCAACACTGATTCTGTAAAAACTGCCCCGATAACAAATGAAGAATGATGACAGGTGTAACTACATTTATTAATATGACTTTTTATACTACGCGTAAAGTTTCAAGGTTTCAGTATTTTAGGTAAAATACATAATCCTCCATTTCCCTGTTGACTAGTAATTGAATAAAGTACGCTTCCACAGTTTACAGACCTGAACTTGTATAAAACAGTGCTAGTGACAGAATAGGATGCTAGAGATAGGGTGAGGTGGAGGCAGAAGATGAATCAGTGTGAAATAGGTAGTCGCTGGCATCTAAGGCTGTTATTTTTAACACATCTGTTCAGTATACCACAAGATTGCAACTGTATCTGACCAATAATCAAACTAAAAAATCATTTTCTATATGAAATGTTGAGTGAGCTGAAAATACCTGTCACATATTACCAGTCATAAGGCAAGCTCTGGTTTCACTTTCTAATCACATCACTCATATGATAACCACAAATGACATATTTCACAGACTTATTTGTCTGTCAAGTGAAAATATGCTTACACAAGTCAGTAAAGGATGACTTGAGATAGCCCATAAATCAAATCAAATCAAATCAATACTTTCAAAAACGCCTCTGACACAGTGCGGCATCAATCAAACAAGGAATGGATGTGGACAGCAAATTTTGCTGACTCTCCTTAGAAATACTGCTGATATTGGCTAAAGTGCAGTTGGGAGAACCCCGTAGAACTTGTTTAGGACCCCGAGCAGTGTTTTTGCTCTGTTCATTCACATAGTGCGCCTTAAGTATCAGCTCCACTTCAGTCCCCTGTGTATAATATTGCCTTATTTATCACTATTTTTGAGCACTCATCCTGTCACTCAAGCACCACTGTCCCAGCAGGAGCCCCATTGTTTTCTGTTCTGCTCATCTGAAAGCTACTGCTGATACCAACGCAACACTTCCTGCGTGTGCTTCACAGTAAATGTGAAAGCCGCAGCAGGCCTCGGAAACCTCTTTGGAAAGTGTTGACAATGGCATCGAGGTTAGGATAGCGTTCCAAAGTCAGGCAGAAATGCTGCAAAGACAAAGTAGGTTTTATTACACCTCTGAAACATGAAGAGCAAAGATTAATTTTTAAAAAAGGGCTTTATAGAGGTGCAATAGGTTTTTCTAAATTGGATAACTATCAAAGTGTCAGTCTCTCCTTCCTCACAACAACATTCTTGTTCTTAGTAAAAATAATAATTGCCATGGATACGCAGTAAAGACACAGGTAAGATTAATGCGATTTTCAGATAAAAGATCTCTCTGTCAGCTCGCATGATGAGATACTACTTACTTGAATGATAAGCAAGCCACTGACAAAAATTCTGCGCTACTAAGAAAATGTAATGTAAAAAGGAATGTCAAGCCTTTATTTAATGTTACTTTTATATTCTCTATACCTGAGATTAAGTGGGACTCATTATCTGAAGAGAAACTACGTGAATACATAATAGATACGACTGAATGACTGAATTGCAGAATTTTGACTCTTAGAAGGTGAAGATGTGAAAGTGATTGCAAAAGAACACCAATACAAGCCAGTAAAGCCTAGAATATAGTTGATAAAAGTATTTTCTTCAGTGTTGTAAAATAAATATTCCTCCTTATTTTAATGCAAGACATTAGACATTAGATTAGCATTTAAGGGGGAGGAGCTGCACAGTCACTAATACCTGGAACAATCACTACCATACAAAAAGGTTTTAATACAACATAAATGTTGTTCACTATTCAAGTAGGTAAGATGAACCTCAGATACAACTTGGCAATGGAAAAACTTTCTACAGTGCTCAGCTCTTACAACCCTTTGGCTCAGCTATGTGCCAGAAAATGATACAAAGTTCAGAGGAGCAATGTGCTTGAAGCTCATGCGTGGTGTTCAGATGATGACGCACTACACTTTGTGTGTTTTTTTTATTTCCATGATTCATTTCTAAAGTATCAAAATCCGGATGATTCCAATTCCAAAAGTGACTTGTAGACTAGATATTTTACATTGTATTAACAGAGCCATTTCATGAACCTTGAAACATTTGTTTGTTGCTTCCTTATTAGTCAATGTGCTTTTGTACCTCGTAGTTTTGGAGCTTGTCAAACTGTTTTCTTTTAAATCATTAAATGTGTCAATTTCTTGTGAAATTTTGCTAAAGTATAGGCAGGTCTAGCCACCTTTGAAGAAAATCAATTGTAAGATTAATAAAAGTTTGGCTTTTTTGTTTTAATAATATAGAATAGAGTCCTATATTTCTTAAAATGATAATAACGCACTTTTGCGATTTTGGATGTAGCCAATATTTCTAGGATCATAAATCAGGAAAAGAGACCAAACATGATATTTACACTAGGTTTTGCTTTGTTCTGCTCCATAAATGTCGCAACGTTACTTTGAAGTCACTGCAGACCAGCTGCTTTAAAGTTCGTGTGTAAGGGTGTGCAGTGACCATGTGCGTTTGCGTGTGATCTCACAGCTTATCCTCAGCTTTCCTGTTCTGTCTGCCCACCTGTCTGATAGTGTATCTGTGTTCCTCTGTGGGTGTTAACCAGAAAAACAATGTAAGCCGTTAAACCTCCCCATATTTCAACTTTAACACTCTCATCTCAAGTCAATTTAGTGTTCCAATTGTTGCGTGTGGGGAAAAGATAAGGTAAGAGATATTTCATGTAGGCCCGAGTGAGTGAGAAACTGAGTGTTTGTGTTTGCATATCTGAATCACTGAGGGTTTGTGGGTGTTTCATGTATTCTAGATCAATATATGTTGTATAAATAACCCCTTTAGGGCTTTTTGTGCTTTAATAAACACGGAGAGACACACCCACATTTTCAAGAGAAATTAATAAGTGGAGTAAGGAGTGTTTGATGCTTTGCAAATTCCACCTTTTATAGTGTATGTGTTTCAGATTCATTTGACGACCCAGATTATAAAGCGCACTGATGTTGCATGGCCAAAAAAAAGAGTGCTCAAGTGGACTTAATGGTTATTAACTTAGCACAAAAAGTATGGAAAGTTGTATTGGGCCAGTTATTTCTTTGTTGTTACGGTGATTCTTGGCAATACATCTGTTGGAAAGCCTCATTTGTAAGAAAAATACATTTGTAGGTTGAGCAGTAGAGTTGAGTATGCGGTTTGTGCCCATGAAGAACTTGCCAAATCTCCTCTGCCAAATGCTAAACTGCTTAGTCTGCTACCGAATCTTGTTTGATGTCATCTATTGGATTGGATCACTGAAGTCTGAAGAAACAATACAGTTAACAATGTATTATTCATTTAACAAACATGGGCAAAACAGTTGTCATGCTGGTCACCAGCTTGGTCACGCTGTGGCGGGACGTGGCCTGCGGTGCCGTGCAGAGGAGGTGGACGCACCTGCACGGCATCCGCAATCACGCCCCGCCGAATTAAATATTGTACTGGGTCCTGTGGTTGGCGTTGTTGTTGTGGTAATGTTGAGCGGGCAGCGGGAGAGCTGCAGCTTGTGTGCGTTGTAAACAGCAACCGGCTAAGTATTAATAAACAGTATCAGAATGCCACTGGGTCTGCTGTGTATATTTACACACGCATTTCAGTGGGATGGCATCCCATTCCTCAACCAGCTCAAACTAATCCCACAGGTGTTCAGTGGGGTTGAGGTTAGGACTTCATTCCCAAAGGTATTCTCTGATAAACTCTGCTCTGTGGCACAATCAGTTCAGTCCCAGACTTGGGAGATATGGGTATTGCCACTGGTTGCAGAATCTCATATCAATATTTTTTGTATTGCGAATGCCTCCAGTGATGAGAAGCCTCATTTTTCCAGTGAGGGAGATGCTGCCATAAACCATCAGACTGCCTCCACCAAAAGCTATCACTCTATCGGTGCAGCAAACATTATAGTGTTGTCTGCACCTTCTCCACATTTTTGGCCCGACTTTGGACTGAATGGCTGAACAGAACGTTCTCCACATGTTCAGGTTTCAAATGTTACCCACATTAGCGTACACGGGTCTGACGGTAGAGGGCAGTCATGGCAGATCTCCTGGCAGCCCTATAAACTGGAGATGTCTGTGTCCAGTTTGTTCTGGACTGTTTGGGTAGAGATCCACTGGCCATATCATCCTGCAAACCTTGACTGCAAATGTGTAGAAGACTGCCTACGACTCCTAAGTACTGCCAGGGTTAGGAAACTGTCTACTTGTGGTGTCTTTTTCTTGGGACACCCGCTTTGCGGCCTGTCTCTGAAAGCCCCAATTATCCAGAACTTAGCCTTTAATTTAGAGATGGTACTAGCGCTCACTCCAAAAAATACTGCAATTTCGTTTTGCGGAACACCAGTGTGAAGTTTCCTAATGGTCCCGACACCCCATACTCGGCTTTGCTTCTCAACCCACAAATGCATCTTTTTTACAAAAGTGGGACCACTTAAAGGTAAATAAAGATGGTTTCCAAAAGACGTATTACCAAGAAGCATTGTTACGACAAAGAAATAATCAACCAAACACAAATTTATTTAAGTTGGTAAGTTTATAATGTGTAATGAAGACAAAACAGCCTTCTTGCATTCGCTAAAGGATATCAACTTGTTTTTAGGAGCATGCAGTGAGCCAGAATATTGTCAGTGTAGCAAACTGTCTATATAAATGAATTGGCCTTAATGATGCATCTTCCAAAGGCATTGTAGCAAAAGATAAGTGCGTTAAATGACATTCTGCATTACTTCTACCCGGAGAGGTATGTGGCATGCATGTATGAATAAACCAGTGATTAGATAAGATGGAAAGTAAGATCCCCAGGTTACTATCCTGTATGCCATTTGCTAAATGGCAGCTAATGTTTAAAATTATTTTATGTGAAAACTAATTTATCTAAAAGCTGCAGGGAGCTTCTGCTTGTGCTTCTTGCACCAATATTGGCTACGCTGTTTTGTTTGACTTCTCATTTCCCCAGTCTAAAAGTGAAAAGGTCAAAGTTATCGTGATCTATAAATCCTCGGTAAACAAAATACTGGGAAACATGTCAGATTAAATAAATTTGAGTTCAACAGATAATTATATTTAATACCTGCAAACTTGTAAAACTTAGTAGCCATGGATAATGCAGTAGTTTTGAGTCTACTACATAGCTAATCTATTTTAATCTCTCTGACCCTCAGTAGAATCTAAACTGAATGAACCTCCATTCTGCATACGTTTTAAGACCTTATATAAACAAAGTTATGCCCATAACCCTAAAAGCCTTCTGCACAAGAGCAACTTTAACAAACAGCTCATCGTCTTTACTTTACAGCTCTCTGCCTTCCTCGCCTCAGAGACAGGGAACAGATACAAAATTAATTGACCATTTTTAATATATTTTAATAGATTTTTTTTTCATTTTATGTAATATTGTTGTATTCTCCAGCTAACATTTTTTATTAATTATCATGCAATCTCCCAGTTAAATGTTGTGAAATTGACTTTCATATCGCCCTATTACTTTTCTGAGTTGGTTGGATTTAGTGTTTGGAAAGTGATGGGTAATCGGTGGGTGGGGGGGTGATTTTACTACTGTTGTCGTTTGGTTGTGTTGTGATAATACACTGTTTACCAGGGGCATCATTTCTTCACCGCGCTTCACCAAGAATGGCCCTCATCCATTTCTTGTTTAAGTAAATATGTGAATAATCCCTGTACTGCAGCTTGTGATGCCAACAGAAGTGACTTTGCAATCTGACCAGGGTTTGCAGCTCTGTGGATGAGGTTTGCAGAAAGAGAAGATGCTCTTCACGGGGCTAGATCACAAGTCATCCCACAAGCACTTGCATGACCATTCCCTCACAGATCAAGTAGTGAGAAGGTGCTTGAAGCTACTAATTGCCTGACCCATTCTCCACCAGCCAAGGGTGACATGCAACCTCAGGTTCCTACTGCTCTTCAGAGTTTATCTAAGGATGGGCAGATTTGAGGGCTGTCGCTCTGTCTTCTTTCTGTGCCAGGGACTTACTATCATGCTGACTTGGATGCCTACAGTTGAAGCAGCCTCTTTTTTCTCCCTGCTCTATTTGATAGTGAACATAAATCTGAAGGGGATCCCCAAAACACTGCAGAGGTGGATAAAGACTGAGCAGTGATGGAGCTGTTTCGCAAAAAGACTCTCTGTTATTATAATACTTAGTGGGAGGTCTGCTGGTGCTGCAGTAGGAAATACTGACTACTGAGGAAAGAGATGACAAATGCTCAATGTATAGAGTCAAAGGGTGAGCAGTGCTACAATAAAAATGCTCAAACCCAGCAGTGTAGCAGCGAAACATTTAACACTATCTGCAAAGTAAATCACCTTACAAATAATTTATAGTGAACTCCTGACAGTCTGACGGGAATATACACATGTATGCTTTCAACATGACCCCACCCCCCCAATGAAAACAAAAACAAAAGGAAGGAAAAAGACCCCAAAACATTTGAACAACATTACACAGAGGTATAAATCAAAGTTACATCATAATATTTATTATAGTTCATTATTCAGCAGGGCAGTGACAATTAATCATCTCCACACAGGCATAGGAGTGTGTGGGCATTAGATCATAATATAAAAAATGTGTGTGTCTGTGCATTTGTGCATGATGTTGGTATATTTGTGCAGTGGTACAAAGCCATACATGCAAATTTGCCCGAATGTGTGTGCACGTGTTCTTAGATGTGTGTATCCTGCAGCAGTCAAGATCATCTGAGAAGATTGATGTTGTGAGTCCGAACCGTGCAACTATTCGACGTTGAATGCGCATGGGTTTTACAGTACTATATGGCTTTTTATAACATTTTACAGTGTTGTTATTTAAATAGTGCTCAGTCCAGAGAAAACCATTTCTACGCTTGGAGAAACCTATATCCTGTTTCACACATGCGTATCTGTGCGTGCACACACAGGTGGAGTCTCTCACACACAGGCAGACACACACACAAACACATACACACAGGCATTTAAAAAAAAAAGTATGACAGTTTGGGCTAAATGACTGCTATAATAACTCAATACTTTATAACATGTGCCCAAGACAAAGAAACAGACACGCATATACCCATATATGACTTACTCTCTTTTAATCTTGTTCGCTCTCTCTCTCTTTTTTTCTGTTGCTCTCTCTCACTCACAATTATTTCTTGATTCATTAACCACCATGTTTCATTCATTCATCTTTCAGCAGAGGGTGAAGGACAGCTGGAGGAAGGCAGAAATGGGGTAGGAAAGGGAAAAAAAAGGATAAATTAATAAAAATTGAAGGAACATGAAGCTGAAGATCACAATGCACACGGAGAAAACAGTGCACAAAAATATATTTTCCAAAAATGAAAGCAAGAACCTGGGAGTCAGAATGAGAAGAGGAGAATGTAAAACAGAAAATAAAAGAGCAGTGGGAGAAACCTTAAAGGCAGGGAAGGGAAGGCAGAGGATACGTTGAGGGAATGTGAGAAGCGAGTGCAATAGAGAGAAACTTTGATGTTCTCATGTGAAACATGTCACGTTAATAAAAAAAAGGGAGGGGGTGGCGACTGAGGGTGAAGGAGTGGATGGTAGTTGGGAGTAATTGCAAGCGTCTCAGAAAAGTACCTGCTTTCACGCTCTGAAACTGAAAAACAACCAAAATGAAGACATTATATTCAACTGTGCTTCACAAGAACAGTCTGTCCCTTGTCTTCTCTTGCAGATTAGATTTCTGACAAAATCGTTACAGAAAATAAGATTCGAATGATGAGGAAACCACCTCCAAATGCTTATTTGAATGTAACAATAATAGTAACAAGATACTACTACCCTGCTAATGTCCTCCAAGATTTTCTGGGAATAACAATGTCTCTGAAATTCATTTTTTGCAAGAAACTTTTCATCAGTAATAAGAATTGGGAAAAATCAAAATTTAAAAAAAAAAAAAAAAACCTGTGTGAAGAAATTGCTAGAATTCATTAAAAATGAAACCAGCAAAATGTGCTGTGTTTAATAAAAGTTACAAAAGTTCTATAACCCTTTACTCTAATATATTCAGTTTTAAAATTTATTTTAATAAATTTCAATATGTATTACATTGAAAAAAAACTTCATTAAACTTTGTTTATACACACATTTTCTCCCAGAAATGATCTGCAACCTCGCGAAGACTGGACAGACATTATTAAAATCTCAGAATAAATTTTATGCAATATTTTATTTTGATTCATTTTAATGTCATCTCTACTGTCATTGTTATATTTACTAATGAAAAACTCAGGTCACACAGAGATAGCTGTTATTTGCAAGTGCTGTGCTGTGATAGTAGTGAAATGGAGCAGTGCAGATTGCTAGTCATGCAGAACACAACACAGTTTAGTTTAACAATAACAAATAATAATAATAATAATAATAATAATAATAATAATAATAATAATAATAATAATAATAATAATATGCTGCTCCTGATTTCTTGTTTCTTGTTTCTCTATCTTACCATTTCTGTGTTCCATTCCTCTTGATTTGCAAATTACGTACTGTGTAGGAACTAATTAGTGCAATAGTTCATTATTATGGACAACTATAAATTATTATATTATATATATAATATAGATATCACATTTATTTATATTCAGATAATCTGATGTCATGTAATCCACAATACTGTTAATAATAATCCCTATGCCAGGAACGTTCAGCTTTATTTTCTATTTAAAGTTAGATTTATTCCAAGTTTGCAGAGTTCAAAACAAGGCCAAAAGAAGCTTTAAAAAAGCATTGATCCTGCTTATACAGTCACGTGAAAAGGAAGGTTTTCACCTAAGTCTGTGCAGTCCTGTGAAAAACGAAGTCAAAGTTTTTCGTTATTCAAAAGCTTGTAGAACTGCCTTTCACATTATGGAGGAATTGCTCCATTGCTCAAGTTGATTAATTTGTGGGAATGATTTATTCACCTTAAGGTAATTAAGTAAGCAAGTAAAATTTAATTATATAGCACTTTTCATAGATAAAAATCACAAAGTGCTCCCCATTAAACCAGAAATATAAATAAAATAATAATATGGAACAATGAAAAAAATGATTAAAATCTTGTTTCTGTGGAAATGTCTTCAGCTGCTTTCAGTGGAGTCCGTACAGCGTAAAGACAATGGAAGAGAATTCCACAGCCTTGGTGCCAGTGCCTGAAAAGCCCGATGCCCACGTGTTTTGAATCTAGTACGTGGGGCCAACAGTAACTTCTGCTTGGGAAGAAATAATGAGGTTTCAACAGGTCAGAGATATACTGGGGAGCTTCACCATGTAGAGCTCTCAAAGTTAAAACTAAAATTTTAAAATGAAACCTATAATGAAGAAAAGCCAAAACTGGAGTAATGTGTGAAGAAATAAAAGCATGTGGTCCCACCACAGGCAAACAGGCTGAGGTCTGAACTTTGACTGTAGATTTGCTTGTGCACTGGGGATCATTTTCCTATTGTGGCCTCACATTTGATGCTACAATACTTTAGTATCCAAAGGAGTTAATGATCCACTCACTGACTGTATTGACAATAAAATCAAACAAAAAACCCTGTAGTACGGGTTTGCTTAGTTTTTCACAGGACTGGACAGATTCCTTTGAAAACTTTCTTTTCACAGGACTGTAAATAACTGCGTAACCTCGACTGCTGGTGAAAATGAAATAATCTATCCCGACCAGAGTTGTGTCACAAAACGATTACAATATGTTCTGAACCTGAAAGAATGCCTGAGACAGTTTTTCTTATACTGGTATTTCCACTTGAACTTTAACCGTTGTGGCACCAGCATCGAGATCTTGGTGTTCAGCATGCCAAAACTATGTGCAAACACTATGTGTTTTCTTCCTCTTTCAGCAGATTTTTGTTAGGCTTTGGCTATTTTAGTTTTCTATAAACTGTGTTCTTGAGTATACATTATATGGTAACAGCAATCAGGATATGTTTGATATTATAATCACTCAACAGACATTGTGAAGTTGTGTATCACTGAATGACTGATTTCATGACACTGGTAACTATTTTAACTATTTTGTCTGATTTAAATAGTTGCTGTTTGCCTGATTGTTTGTTTGTCTGAGTAGGAATGCTTGCCTGATGATATAAATTTCCAGCTGACACATATTTCCAGTGGGATATGGTGGGCGGAAGAATTCTGCAGTACGGTGTTGTTGTGCCGATGTGAAAAATGACACACTTCAAAACAACTCACATTATTGATTTGTAGCGTTAACATTTTTTTCTTTGTTGGGGTTCACTTTTCTTTATGGTGGATTTAGCCAACTGCATTGTATAATACAGTTCGAAGGTACATGAGCTATCGCGCCACATTGTACATGGCTCCCTTCCAGGCCCTGCAGTATAAATGTGGAATTTACAAGTGACACTAAAGACCATCACTAGCTGCTTCCTTTGACCTAATGGATTAATGAGCATGGATACCCTAGCTGGAACTAGAAAATACAGCTACAATACCAGTGGCTACCCTGAAAGGTTGTAGTTTGGTTTAGTTGAACATAAAACTGCTTATGTGCTTTGGTGATATTTGGTAGTTGCTAATTCAAAGCAGAAACACTGAATTAAGTTTACACCGACTACCCTTCTGTAGCTATAGTTACATGCTCAAAATAAGTACAGCAACTGCACACATGAATGCACGAAGGAAAATGAGAACAGGAAAACTCTGCATGTTTCAGGGCAGTTCTGAGAGGTGACATTAATTTCTGATTTGAGTGAGTATCTTAATAGTATCAGCTAGAAAGAATACCATCCTGCAACGTGAGAAAATGAACTCACTTGACATTCCTATTTATGCGACTGCCAATCAGATTTGTTTATTTCAAAGGTGATCGAACTCTGTGCCTGAATTTTCTGGCCCACTTTGAAGTCTGCCTGTCTAAAAGCTCTTTTTGACAGAAAAAAAGGAAATAAAAAGAAAAAAAATCTCAAAATACTAGATAATTGTACAATTATCAAATAGTCTATCTGAGAGTTTTCAAGGCCTGTACATCATCTGCAAGGACTTTCTAGGATGAAGTGAAAAAAACCTGACCCCCCCCCCCCCCCCCCCCCCCCACACACACACACACACACCTGCATGCTCTACACTAATCTTTTTCACTTGCTGTCTAGTTTTACATCAAGAACAACATCTTAACTTTCCCTGTGATCTGCACCTTCTTTGAGGCCTTTTTGAAGGTTACTCAAAAAGGTAGTCTGAGCCAGGGAAGATTATTTCATTTGTTTTGTAGCTTTAGTTTTTCTGCTGCTAGTTAAAATTCTACCCAACTATTCACTAGCCTGAGTGAAGTAATTACTCGCTGGATTACAGATCACCTACTATTTCTAATATGTTTCTAACATAAAGTCTTTATGCAGATCCACAGTCTATGGTGGCACCGGCAAAAATGACTACATATTGAACAAATCATATCTGTCTGCTGTAGAGCCAGTCAGGTGGCACTATAGGATCTCTGTCACATGAAGGTCAAAAAAGTTCCATTTAATTCAAGGGTCAGTAGCTCAGTAAGCAATCCATCTAATTTAAGTACAAGCAATAAAACAATTGGCAGCAATATAACCCATAGAATGGCTGTATGTAAATGTAGAATGCAAAGCTACACGAATCATCACAAACGTAGGTTAACTCGCCAACTACAGCCTTTGGCTTGTGGCTTTTGATATTTATTCCCTTCATCTACTGACAACACAAAGTTATCAGCAGCTCTCTGATTTATTAAAAGGAGGAAAGTGTGTTCATGACCAAAGGATCGGGTTAGGCTTGGAAAGAAATAAAAATATTTGCAATGAATAATTCTATATAGATGTGAATCGTATTTAATAATGTATAAAAGGATAAGGGGATATATACATGCCAAATGGTATTGAAAATAAAAACCTACATACTGTTTTTATGGCAGAAATTAAATGTACCAGTCTCACTGGTCAATTTATTTGGTCATTCAGATTTCATCGCAGTCATTCTGTCACCAATATAAAAAAAATCCAAAATTAATGTTTTGTTCCTCTGTTCTTGCTAATGCTGCTCCTTTTCTTTATTCACTTTCTAGCTTGCTCTCTCTCGTTCTCTGTCTCACACATTGAAACAATCCCAAGTTCCGAAATTATAGCCAATAATTTTCTAAAAGGATTTTTACCATCTACTTTGTTTCATCTTAATCATTTCCAAACTCGCAGAAATGCTGCAAGTAGGCTACTTGCTAAATTAAAAAATGTCGACCGCTGCAAGTCCCACATCAAGTTCCTGAGGTTCTAAAATCTTTCCCCGCTTAAGTAATTTATGACAGTTAGTCCTAATGGAAAACACAGTGGGCTCCTACAAAAGTTCCTAACCTGGTAAATGTGGTTTACGTGATGGAAAGGAAAAATATTTTATGGTCTACAACACACAAACTTTACTGCCAGCAGGCCAGACAGTGTTTTTTTCCCCTGTGAACTCAGAGGTCCCTTAGAAGACTTAAGCCAAGTTATAATAAGAGTGAATACTGAACTCAACATTCATCAGGTTACGCAAAATGAAAGGCCCTTCAGTTTGACATGAACAGTGGTAAATTGATTGGTATCATTATCACCATAATAAATGAATGAGAGGATTTTTAGATTTTTAAGCATGTTTCTTTGTCCCTTAGTAGCGTGAAAATATTAAAATTTAAGAAAGAAAAGTGAATATTTTCATAGCCGATTAGTTACAGAGACAATTTTAAGCAGCTCTAACTGGAAAGAGATCGCTTTTCTTGAGGACAATTCTTTAAACTACATTGGTAACAATTTTTTTCTTACAGCATTTATCAATACTTGAGTTTCCTTTTCTATGTGATATCAGCATAGATTATTAAATGGAAGTATTCAGTGTATGTTTAAAACCACCACATTTAGGAATCCACAGCCTTCAGGAAAATAATAAAACAAACATTAATCGAGTTTCTATATTGTTGTTTGCAGATGAAACATGGTAAATGTGACTGACTGTGTTAGGGCTTTGTACACCTGTGACTTTAATGCATGTTTGAAGATGGCCTGTGGGCTGTTCTTGTGTGTTTGGCTATGCTGTTCTTATACAAAGCACACAGCACTGTGAAAGGATATTTAAACTTTTTCACCCTTCTCTCTTTAGATGCAGGGTACGTGCGCAGTGTGTGCGTTTGTGTATGTCACTGTTAAGTCTTTGATGTATGATCAAGGATTCTTATTGTTCACGGCATGACTGGCTAGCGTAAACACCACACAACTCTTTCATCTAACATGCACACAGATAGCCACGCATCTACACACAAAGACAAGTCACACACACACACGTACACGCATGCATGTGAATACACATATACAGGAATACCCTTAAGATTGCACAGAGGCAAATCCACATCATTCAAGGATTGCTGAAAAATTAAATGGAAGCTTTACAGATGGTGTAGAGGTGAGAGGAAGCAGCGCTCACCCACACTACTTTCTTACTGTCTTTTGTCCCTCCTCTCTTCCTCTATTTCACCCTTTTCAATATTCTTCCCCCTCACACTCTCCTCTTCCTGCCTTATTGTCTCCTATCCTCGTTTCCTTTTCACATTAACTTTTGAAAGCTTTATTTTATCTTCCTATTCTTTAGTGTTTCCCCATCTTTCTTTTATAAACTATCTCCATGTATTAGTTTGCACTTAGCATTTCTATCATCACATCGCTTCACTTTTCTTACCTTTAAAGCATTTCTAAATAACCCGACACTGAGTGTCGTCTCAATGGACCCCATACATCAGACTTCATTCTCTCATCTACCATTTCAGTTTCCCTTGTATATCTTCAGTGTTTAGTGTTTCCATATTTATCAGTTGGAATCACATCCCAGTATAATTTCCATAATATCCCCATGGCCTTTGTGCATTACTTCTTTTTTCCTCACTAACCATGCTTTGTCATTTTATTTCTCCTCTATATTTTTTCTTCTGTTGCTCACCTTTCAAATAAACTCTAGATATTTTGTGCTGTCGAGTCCTGTTTCAAAAGCTTGGCTTTTAATAGTCTCTTAGTAACTAAGGTCCTAAGGTAACAATATTTCTGTTGCCTCCACATGCAGCTGGCTTATTTTTCTCATATACCAGAATATTTATTTATTTTTTCTGAACACATTTAAAAATATTATTTGCTGGGTCCTCTGATAAATTTAAATATTCCCAAGCACTTAAATTATGATGCATCTTTTTGTCCAGCCTTAAAATACAACTCTGAATAGCAGCTAAATGTTACAAAGAGGGGCTTTCTTATGTGAATCAGGCTCAAAACTGCAAACACACTGCAAAATCCATGTTGAATTTGACAATAAGTTATTGTTGAGAATGCACAAGGAATTAAAATCTATTCAAAGAAAAAAACACTTTGAATGTGCAATACTGAAGCTGAGCCAATTTAAAGCTGTAGTGTACTATAAGAGTAGAGTGGGTTTCCCTGAGAGTGTGCACAGGAGCTGCAGGCTGTGTGTTTATCAGTCTGAAGGAAGCTGGATTTTAGATTTAATACATGTTCAAGAAGTTTAAACTTTTACAGTTTATTTATATTTAAGACAACTATGAAAATGAACAAAGTAATTTAATTTAAACTAATTCAGGTACCTTGTGGCTCCTTCCAAATAGAGTATGTATGTGGACATGTGTAACTCTCTTGCCTCTTGTGTGTGTGTGTGTGTGTGTGTGTGTGTGTGTGCGCGCGTGCGTGCGTGCGTGCGTGCGTGCGTGCGTGCGTGTGTGCGTGTGTGGTGACTGGCCTGTTTAGTTAAATTGCTGTCTTTGCAATAGATTAGTAGATCGACAGCAGCTTCTTAAACTCCAGCTGACATCCCCCTCGACCCTCCCCTTTACGTCTTCTGAATGCAACAATAAGGAGCCATAAATGAGACTTAGAGTATAAATCTAAGATTTTGGACTGAGAATTCTGATATCTGTGCTGCATGTTTGCTCTGAGCTGTAATAGTTTTGTCATTATTGACAATACTATTTAAATACTGAGCAAAATGTGGCAGGATAGTTGGAAAGAGAAGCCCTTTTTGATAAATACCTCCTTTTTAATTTTTTTTTCTGATTAGGGGATTAGGATAGAGTATTTTCATTTGTTTCCCTTTTTATGATGAGTAGGGGTCATTAGAAGCTTTTGTTTGTTGATTTGGATGGTCCTCATTTCCAAAGCAAATTAACATGTTGTTCTGCGCTGTTGGCCCTTTTCTTCAGGGGTGGGATAAGTAGAGAGCTGCAAGTCATGTTATGTTTAGCTAACCCCTAGGCTGGGGACATATAAGTAAGCTGACTGTTTTAAACAGCTGGCAGGGTTTTGTCTTTCTGTGTCTTTCTGTATGGAGTTGAGATGGTCTCCCTGTGCCTGTCTGGATTTTCTCTAGAGTAATCTATGGCGTTATTTTTTTGCCACAATTCTGAGCGCACGTAAAAAATGTTTCCAGGTTCAAGTGTTGCATTTTGAGGAGAAATTTATTTTGAGCGAAGAAAAGCTGAATTTGAGTGAACAAAATTCATTGCTGCGTGCAAAAAATGTATTTCAGTCTTTGCTATTATCCACACACACACACACAATAGCAGCCCCTCTCGCTCAGTTTTTGTATTTGCGCTTGCTCTCAATGTGTTGCTGGCGCTCTCAACATTTCTGCCCGTGCGCGCTCAACTCTTTCTCTACACCGTTATATTTGTGCCACAAAACCAGGCAATCACAGACTTGGATGCAAAAAAATCTGATTGGCTTTTCTGGTCTCCAATCAGCTCGAAATGACGAAATGCAATATCCCAGAATCCATTTTGTCCAAAACTCAAATGAGGCAGTGGCGGAGGAACACAAAGTGGCGGAGTTTGAAATATTGCTCTTTCTGTGTCAGGGGTGGGACACAGAAAGAAAGAAAAACTTTTTTTACATGCGCTCAAATTTTTTTTACGTGCGCTCAGAATAGTGGCACAAAAATAAGGCCATAGTACTCCTGTGTCCTCCACTGACCAAGGACAGACGTGTTAGTTTAATTGGTACAAGTTGGTTTTAGTTTATGGGAGCATAAGATGTGACATACAAAAAGCTCTTTGTTGATAGATGTGGCTGGCAAACAGGACTGCTTGGGAGTATCTCACATGAGATGTGTTAATGTTTCATGGTTACCATTTAGAAAATCCTTTGACTGCACCTTTTCTGGGTTTTTAGTGGGAGGACCCGAGCAATAAAGGCATGCGAGGGATGTGTGTGTGTGTGTGTGTGTGGTGGGGCGTGGTCTGCGGTGCCATGCAGGGAGGGCGGAAGCACCTGCACGGAATCCGGAATCACGCCCGCCGAGTTAAAACACGGGGACTCAGGTGTGGGGGTTGTTTTGTGGTGAGAAGTGTAAATAAAATGGCTCTGAATGTTGATCTGTGGTCCCGCCGTGCCTTATTTTCACCACAATATATATTCCACATTGCTATGCAGTTTTTTAATCTAATAAAGTCAAATGTTCCCAATAATTACTTAAAGGGTTCACTTTAAAAGGACAGGATAAACTGAGACTTTAGTTATGATGAATGTTCTCCAATGGTCCTCTAAATGATGTTGCACTGTTATTTGTCTTCCTATTGTAGCTGTAACATGTGTATTCTTTCAATTATAGCAGTTTTGTGTGTGTGTGTGTGTGTGTGTGTGTGTGTGTGTGTGTGTGTGTGTGTGTGTGTGTGTGTGTGTGTGAGAGAGAGAGAGAGAGAGACACACACACACACACACACAGACAGAGAACCAATTTAAATGAAAACTGTATAGCTATTCTGTAGCTTCTTGTTGGTGTTCAAAAGTATGTTGTATTGATTAATACACAGTATTCCCCTTGGGGGAAATGTTCATGCAGCACTGAAAGAGTGTGTTGTACATGGAAAGCCCACAAAGACAGATAACTTGAACACAATAGTAAAGGAAAACGAGACCATGATAGATAAACTCTGTATCTATATCTATAAGTGTTGTATAACCTTCTTCAACAGTTATTTTTTAAGTGAATGATGAATCCAACCCAGTAAAATCCACTTAATGACGCTGGAGGAAAAAAAAAAGTAGCCGGAAGCTCCGGTGAAGAATAATGGAAGGACAGACCTCTCAAGTAGTTTGACAAAAACATCCAGTGTAAGGTTCACTTACTGCCTTTTTCTGGGATAATTCATAGCACTCTAAGGGCATAATAGTCTTGCTACTATTTTGGAATATTTTATTAACAATTAAATTCAATATTTTTATAGAGCGCCAGTTCACAACAACAGTCAATATTAGACAGAAAACTGCTACAACAAGATCATCCTCTGAGCATCTGCTTAGTGATGGTGGGAAGGAAGAACCCTTTTTTAACAAGAAAACATCGCCAACAGAATCTACTGCAAGCAGCTGGGGCTGAGGGCAAAGAGAGAAATGAAAAGAGAACAAAAAAGAGCACAAAGAAACAAAGAAAAACATAATGCAAAAGAAGACTTCTCGTGATGTGCTGAGCCTACAGTAGAACAACTGAAATATAAGTAAGGCAGTCCTAGATATATATTAAATGCATAAAACACTCAATATTCAGATGACCATATAGCTGATTTACTAAACTTTTGGAATGAAAGGAAGGTTGGAAATTGCTAAAATTGTTATTGCAATTTTTAGCCATGAAAGGAAATGCAAGTAAATAGTAAGACTTCTTGGAATAGTCTTGTAGAGATGGGATCTAATGGACATACTGATGATTTTGATAAATTACTAAAAGCTCAGAGAGATCAATGACAGAGAAGCAGCACTTTCTAAAGCTGCTTTTTATGATGGTTAAAACTTTATTTGTAAAAAAAAAATGAATGAAGTGCAATGAAGTACAACTTAGAGCTCAGGGAAAACAAGATTCAACAAAGCTATGACTCTTTGTCAGCCCGGCTATGGTGCTGAAAAGAAACCTCAGACAAAGTGCTTTGGAACCCACTATTTTCCCTTGCCAGACAAATGCATTTTAAGAAAATGGAATTCAATTTCCTCCCCAGATTAAATGTTATCTGTCTTAAAGCTCTGCATTCATATGAATTTTAGCAGAGACTCAAACCTTGTTGATTTGTTGTTTTCGCTTTCAGAGGAGTCACACTATTAACAAGATAATAAACCTCCTAAAGGGTAAGTTGCTACTCTATGTTGCCATCTCACTGTGAAGAAAAAATGAGTAAAGTCACTTGCTTAAATTTAGCAATGGCGATTTTGGACTGATATCTACTGTAATGACAATTTTTTACCGAGTCATTTGTATCCATTATTGTAAACTGAGATGTTCCTCAGAAATGGTCAGATAACGGAGGGTTTTCATGTAATACTATTACATTTTCATTTTCTATACGAGATGATAGGACATGATCAAGAGTGTGATTAAAACAGTGAGTAGGCTCATTTACATTTTGTGAGAAGCCAACTGAATGTAATAATGACTTAAATGCAGTGGTGAGGCTGCCCTTTTCAACATCTACATGAATGTTAACATGGCCCACTATCATTACAGTATCTGAAATGAGCACTAAGTCTGATAAATTAGATAAAACTCTGATTAAGGGGCAAGGAGATAATGTGTTTTCCACTCAGGGTGTACAAGGCTAAGTGTAGGGCTTTCTGATGAATTATGACTCTGTCCACATCTTTGGTTGATTAATAAACTACAGTGAAAGATTGCTGCCACTCCTCCTCCTTGCCCTGTGCTTTTGAGGATTTCTGACTGCTAGTATCAGTTGATGCTGCTGACCAATTTAAACTTGCATATTGTTATCTTATCTTTAAGGCAAAAAGAATCAATGTGTTAATCAAGTTATGAAATAATTTACTAGCATAGACTTTGGAAAGAGATACCTGATGTTTAATAATCCAAATGTAACTGTTTTTCTTGTTCCTGGAAATGAAAAACTTTTATTTTTCTGTAGGATGGGTTTTTTTTGTTTTTTTTTTACATATAAGTAAGTTTTGGTTTGTTTATTTCATGTGGTCTAATTTTTTCTCCTGAGACAGTCTCTGCACTATGAGGGGAAACAGGAGCACAACGACGAAATGTACGCAGGCACAGGAACGACATGAAAACGATGAGGTGAAAGTGCAAACTCCTGATTAGCATTTATAGAAAAATTAAAATTGACTAACCAATTACATAAAGTGTTTAAAGGATTTGCAAACTATATTAGATATTTATTTATACAGTTTCTGAAACCAGCATAGACTATTCCCTTTTATAAATTACACATATGGTTCTACATAAAACTTCCATGTAATTTAGAGCAGAAAAGTTATAAAAGAGCTTTTATGAATAAGGACATGTGTTTGGTGAAATATCTGAGAAACTCTATTAAGTTCTCAATGCCATCACCAGCATCTTCTTTAAAGCATATTAGATCAATAGTCAATGTCAGTCATATCTTCACCTGAATAAATATTATATTACAGTTTTTTTTCCTGCTCACAGGTCTTTGTCACACTTTGACTTTGATGAATAAAATGAGTAATCGAATCACATCATCTAATAATATTTTTTTGACATTGCATTATTAAGCATGGCCCGATTTCTTTTTTGTGTCTGTCTCCTGTATCTTCCTGTTTTTCTTTTTCTCTGTGTTTCCCTGTAGATAGTCGGATGACTTCTGAACAGATTGAACAGAATATTAATTGCCTTCCTAATTTATGTAAATGTATGCTAATCTACACACTCATCGACTCTCAACGGGCTCGTTATCTAGATCGTTTAGAACGGCCAGGAAGAGATTCAGTCTGCGTGACCCTGAAGGTTGCCAGTTCAATTCCCAGTGAGTTGAGCCTCAGGGTCTTAGCAAGTCAATTTAACCCTGAATGAACTGGCATAAAGCTTTAGTCTTAAACTGGCTGATGAACAGACAAAAATATGAATGAATAGGCACTTATAATGTAATCACTTACAGTGTAATGCATGTCAAAATGCACACATATGGACCCTTCTTACAAAATCAGAAATCCAAATCTGACAAGTAAGCAGTTTTCTTTGCTCCTGAACCATTTAATGAAATGTTTGAATGAACAAAAGAAAACCAAAAATGGCCATGAGATACAAGCGTACTTTGGTATTCTTTATGATTTTCTTTGCTGATTATTTTTTATTCATGTATTTAGTTTGTGAAAGATGAAGTGAAAATTGCAGGATCAGGCATCAAATGTTAACACAGAACCTGATAGTTACGCGTTAATTGGTGTATGTAATTTAAAAAAGTCAGAAACATCTCTTTTGACCTCTCAGACAGAATTTTTCGCAGGTGAATTACAAAAATGACTTCTAGTATTAAATCATGTATGTGCATGCACAAGATAAAATATATTTCTAATTTTGAAGAACAGATGAAGTTATGACTGCTTTAGCATGCATACTTTATCTGTCGTGATATCTTTTTTACATTTTATGTTTCCTTTATTCACTGTGAGGTGTACCACCACTGACATGCACTTTTCAGAAATCTAATTAAAAGTAAAGTCGTGCCTCTGTACTTTAATAAGTCAAGGGAAAGGTCTTGATCTACAACACCACAGCATGAGGCATTTTTTACTCCCAGTTTTCAGAAATAGGGATGAAGATTTTACAATATTTTGAGAAGTTGCATTACAGACTGTAACAAAGTTTCATATCTAGTGGAAAAGACATGTAGCTCTATTTAGTGAGTGAACTCCTCATTAAATATACATTTGAAAAATAAGAAATTGAATATTCAGGTAAGGAACCTAGGAATTTGGAAGTGCAACACTAGATTGTCAGTGTCAGTTAATGAGTAAGAGCACACTAGGATCATTAATAGAAATCACTGTGTCCCGGACCTCTTCTTTGTGTAGCCAGTTATTCTTGTAGCCACGGCCATCTGTAGCATTGTACTGAAGTGCAAAATTACATCACAGCTACAACACCAGCATGACCTAAAAGCATAAAAGGTAGCACAAGCTGTGCAATTAGTTTTTTATCATTAAAATGCAGTACAAATTTTACCCACTTAATTGCAATCTACTATATACAGTGAAGAAAATAATTATTTAAAACCCTGCTGCTCACTTACAAAGAAACAGACAGCCTTTAATTTTATGGTAGTTTCATTTCAATGAAGAAAAAAAGAACAATAACTAAAAATCCAGAAAAATACAAAACACTAATATTTATAAATGCATACATTGATTTGAATGTAACTAAAATAAGTTATATTTGATCCCTTGCAAAGCAGCAACATTCAGACTCATAGAGATGCAGGAGCCAGAATGTGGTACGCATACCAAAGAGAGACCAAAGTGTTGTCAAATGACATCAGGTAAAAGACTGTAGAAATGCATGAGGCTGGAATGGACTGAAAGACCATCAAGAAGACCATCAGATCATCAAGAAGCTTAGTGAGAAGGTTATAATTGTTGGTGAGATTTTTCATTATGAAATAAAGTAAATAAAATAAATATATAAGATACCATGGATTGTACTTGGTCTGGAGCTCCATTAGATGAGGATGAACAGTTGCAAGGTGGTAGGTCAGCTCAAAACAACATGGGAGGAGCTTGTTAATATTGTAGCGGGTCAGGGCTGTTTGGGTTTTCTTTTTGACAGCTGTGTTCAAGGTGACACGCTCTCTCTCTGCGACTATGTTTTTCTGCGTGGGGTGGGAGAGCGCCGTTGTGTTCTTTGTTGTTGTTGAATGCTCATGCTATGCCAGAGCGGTTTTTGCCAGGAGCCTGCTAATAAACGGCTGTGCTCCCTGGCTAGCTCGGGGAAGCAAGACCAAGCGACACTTCTGTCTCCTCTTTGTCTGAGCTCGCCACAATATTTTGAAGGTAGCTGGGAACACAGTCACCAAGAACACTATTGGTAACGTGCTACACCGTAATAGACTGAAATCTTGCAGTGCCCATGTACAAGTCTGTCTTAAATACAAACATCTAAATAAGAAGGTTTGGGAGCAAGTGCCGTGGCTAGATAAAATCCAAATTGAGGTCTTTTGTATCAACTCAACTCATCGTGTTTGAAAGAAGAAAAATGCCAAGTACACACAGAGAACACCAAAACCCATGATCAAGCATGGAGGTGGAAACATCATGCACTGTGGCTCTTTTTCTGCTAAAGGTACAAGACTAGCTCACAGAATTAAGGGGCCAATGGAGGGGGGCCATATTTACCATAAAATCTTGGACGAAAACATCCTCCTTACACCGCAATCAAGCAGCAGATATGCCAAGACCGTATGGCGCCACAATTCTGTGCCAGACTATTTCGGTTATTATGGGAACTCTTAGCTGCTTTTGTTTAGAATCAGATTTGGAAATACTCATAATTCCTAACTTACCTACACTTTCTGAACTTACCTTATCAGCCCTCTATCTGCCTGCATGCTCTCCACCTGAGGATCCCTCAAAAATCCTGAGCCAACCCAGCGCTCCTCCCCGACTAAACTCCCACGGCACAAAAACTAAGATCTCTCAGCTCCATTTTTACTCATGCCTAACTCACTCTTCTGGAATGGACAATAATTTCTCCTCTCTTCTCTCTCTCACAGCCCCTGAGAACTCCCCAAAGCCTCTTGCTCACCTTCAGTTCCCTTTATCAATGTCTTATGCTCTTTTTGCCACTGTCATGTCAGTCTGCTCTTCAGGTCCTGAACGAACCACACAATTAAATCCTTACTTCAGTGTCATACAAATCGATTTATAATTTTTATGTATTGTGTTTTTGTTTTCTTTAGAGTTTTAGTCGATATTCTGTCTCTCTCCATTAAAAAGGTCATTTCTTCGTCAGTGAGAAATGAATCATTTCCTACACTGTATTTCAAAAGTTTCAGCGTTAAACTGAATACTTTACTTAATATGGTTCTGAATGCAAACTACGTTAATTTTCCACTAGTTTTATTACTGTTGTGAGTGCACCTCCATTTTTTTCTTTCCCCTTGTTTTTTTTTCCTGTGGTGACCTAATTTCTCTACACACTTTATTAAAGTTTCATCTTATCTTGTCCAGCCCATCCCTACTGTGAAGGGTACAACACAATAAAGATGTTTAATTTTAATTTTCCCAGCTAGTGTGACCGCCAGACTCATGTATGACATATACACTCTGCTGAAAGCCAACGGCAAAAACCATTCACAGATGTTTTTCATTTTCTGATCTGATCAGGCCCAAAGCAAAACACGTGCACACAGACACACACAGTCATCATCCATCCCTTTATGCTATGTTAAATCTTTAAAGTTAAATACTTTATGGGGGATCCTTTTTTTTTAAATCCCCAAATGTTGGACCTCACAATGCCACTTTGTAAACATATTATTGTCTCCATAACACGAGTAATAGAAGTACACGTAGACACAAGGCCATTCATGCAAAGAAATAAAAATCACTGAAAAATATACTTTTATTTATTTATAGAAACAACTGAAGCTGCAAAGCATTTTAATCCCATCTGTGGGGTTGTGTGTGTATGTCGTAGACTGGGCTCCATCAGTTTGATCTAAGCTGAAACAGAGGGAGGCGCTGAAGCATGACAGTGTTTGTGTAGGATGTGTATGTTACAGGATTCAGGGAGATACCTTTACGTGGTTCATATGAGCAATAGCACCTCTCTGTCTAACAAAACCATCCTCCAGATCCCAAAATAATGGACTTTTCTACTTAGATATAAATTGTGAATGTGTGTGTATATATAGTGTAGTTTAATTACATGTAGTGTAATTAAACAGATGACCGGATGACCAATACTGCTGTGTATCCTTTGTTAGTCTGCTGTTAAAATAGCTTTACCCAATTCAGATGTTGGTCTGATGCTGACACGAGCTGACAGTTCTGCTTATTTCAGCGGTCATACCAGACGACCACCAAAGACAATATCAAGCCTGTTTGATATCAATTGGGATGTCCTGCTTGAGGTCAGAAGCATTGGAGGGCAATTAAATGGAGGCATGCTGACTCTCCCACAGCAGGTGTGCAATGAGGCACCATAATTACCCTGCCGACGTGCTGATCTCCAAAACTCATCACTTGTTCCAGGTGTAAAGATAGGCTTTGCTTGCAAGCACACAATCCGAAAGTTTTGATTCTTAGCAGCCTCCTGCTGATACATTTTGACTGATTTTATCCCCTTCATCATGCTCCCCTGAGGGTTTTTCGATTTAGGATGAAAAATAGGGAAGTCAGTCTTCATATGTGGATACATGTCCCTGTCATCTACCGTGCACATTTGTAGCTGAAAAGGAATAGTGATTTAAATGTAGAGCAAACCATGTTAAGGATAAAACCTGTGTTTTAGAAAAAGTCTCATTCACAGTATGACTTGAATGTAATGCTTTAAAGACTGACATTTTTTTCTGTACACGTTTGACAGGAAATTCCAATTCAATTCAGTCATTGTAATTTAAAATTGCTTACGAACCTCCAAAATGGAGTAAAACTATCAACATAATGGGAATTAACAACCACTATTAGGGCTGTTCGATATAACGATATATATCAGATGACGATATAAAAACGTCTATCGTTTCATTTTACGCTATCGTTTGTTTCGTGGTGTCGCAAAATAAACGGCAATATTTTTTCATCGTTTTGATGGTCACTGTAGTGGCTATATTAATTTCTTAAAGTTCTCTCTTTCTCTTACTTTTTATATAACCACACTACAGACGGACAAGGGCCTGTTTTTATGCGTTGTGGTTAGCAACAAGGACGGTAACAGCATCGCGTGTCCGCTTGTTTATGTTCCACATAAACCTTTCACAATAAAGCTCAAGATCCTGTTGAGACTTTTCAAAATAAACTGAATCACGTGAAAGAGCAGATTATTTACGGATGAGAAGTAAAAAAGAGCCGCCAGGTGCTAAAAAATAAACCTTAGACTCAAACGTTAGAACAGGCTTTTCCCCGCAGCACGCCGTGTAATAAATACTCACAAAGAAAACGGCGGCCGTTACAACTTATGTCTAAAAATGTATAGTTTCATGCATCTGTTAAAACACTCGACTCCAGCTACATGACGCGCAGCTGGAAACACTTCCCGCAAGTCGAGCTGCCCGAGATTCACAGAATTTACAGAAAATGTTACATTTTTGTGATTTATATCGTTATCGGAGATAGAATTCTTATATCGGGATATGAGATTTTGGTCATATCGCACAGCCCTAACCACTATGATGTTATTCTCAGGACGCCTTTTTAACTGTGTAGCAGAGTTTTCCCAGTTTTACGGGGGACTAACAGTGGAAACTGGTGGAAAATGACACTTATCACCACCAGCGTCATTCAGAGATAAAACCCATGCGCCAAAATGATAAAACAGCAACAAACAAGAGTAAATTTCAGAATAGCTTGGGAATACATGGTGATGAATGATGAACTAGAAACATTTCTTCTAGACACTAAAGGTCATAGCAGGTAATGCTATTGTTTGCCATTTGCTAACTGTCTAACAATAGGCAGTGCAAATTTTTCCACTAAGAAAAGCTGTTAACCCATGGCTGCTACAGGAAGCATTGGGGGGGGGGGGAGGGGGGGGGGGGCAGTGTATTACTGCATTAGCATAGCACCAGTTGTGTTGCGCTAACTGTGTTGTATACCATAGATGAACGGGTGCAGGTTGCTGCTCTCCATATCTCTGCAAACACAGTGGGTGAAACAGAAAGAGATGAAAGGGATTTTATTTCTTTACGTTTGAGCCCCGTGTTTGCGTGGGTTCTCTCCGGGTACTCCGGCTTCCTCCCACCGTCCAAAGACATGCAGCTTGTGGGGATAGGTTAATTGGATAATCCAAATTGCCACTAGGTGTGAATGTGAGTGCGAATGGTTGTCTGTCCCTTGTGTTAGCCCTGCGACAGACTGGCGACCTGTCCAGGGTGTACCCCGCCTCTCGCCCTATGACAGCTGGGATAGGCTCCAGCGCCCCCCGCGACCCTGAAAAGGATAAGCGGAAGCGAATGGATGGATGGATGGATCACGTATGAGGAGAAAGGCTGCACCAGCAGGAGTGCACAGAGTCACAGGTAACTGAGTTTACATACAGAAATGGATAATTAACCCTACTGTAACCAATTAGTGGACATAAGTAGATAGACAATTAAGGCTAGTTCATTAACAGTAACAGTGGGCATATAAGATATGCTCGCCTAACAGTAGCTTTATGTTAAGTTGCATCTATTAACTATTAAAACAATCAAGGCTCAGCTGCGCTTGACTTACAACAGCAATACTGATACTCTGAGCTGGATCTCTCCTGTTTATACTAGTGGCTAATTAAGAATCATCAGTTAATGTAGCAAGCACATCTTTTTAAACTGTAAGAGAACACAAGCTCCACAGAAAGGTTCCAGCTGAGAACAGGAACACTTTTAGAGAAAATTACAGTGTTAACCACTGCAACACCACAGTCTTATCCCAAATCCTGCTTTGTCTTGTTTCTTACTACAGGGGCAGTTATGCTAACACGTTCTCATAAGACAGTGCTAGCTACTGATGAAGCTTTAAATGAAATCTAGCAAATTCTGATTGCAGCTCCTTTAAAGATGACTGTGTAGAAATCATGAATAGTATCAAATTAGAATTTTTACCAGCAAAGCAGAATTTTTAACATCCCTCTGGAGTTTTTATTTCATTTAAGCATTTTGTTCACCCAAATAGTGGGTTGAAAAATTGAATAGATGGGATTTTTCATTTAGCCTTAATTTATTTGATCTTTTTCGTTTTGCACAAAAAACAGCACACCTGCACTGCAACACGCAGATTTGATCCTATTCTGGCTTAGTTTAAACCCTCAAACACAAACCTCAATACAAATTCAAAGGCCTGCTGTCTGTCCCTCTTTTTAGTGAGTAGATCCCAATCCTGCTGCCCTCTCTCACTTCTTTGCCCTCTGATTTTCCCTCTTTTCCTCTGTTTTATGACTTTATGCACTGCCTCTGTCTCTTGCTCTCTCTCTGTCTCACACACACATACACACACTGGTTTGCCCTGTCTTTCAGCTTAAGCAAAGACTGTCATGGAGTCATGCAAAGTTTCAACTAAAGAACGTCAACCAAGCACGTCAGATTAACACAAGGCTGGCTCCACAAGATAGAGCGCACGCACATACACATCAAACACGCGTGCACGTTCCCAAAGAAACACACACTTTGATTTGCTAAGACCCTGACTGACTGACACATCAGACATGAGTAGATGACAGAGTGGGAGAGAGACAGAGAGGGAGAAAGAGAGAGGAGTTGAGAGAGTTCAGAGTGAAAAGAGGTCTTCGTTGAAAGAGGTAATTTCAGAGACCACAATTACTCTAATTACATATCAAACCTTTAACAGAAACACGTAAATGGGAATACATGTATGTAAAAGGCCGTGAGTCATGAATGACTTTTGAGTGGCTGTTGACACTAGTGAAAAAAATAATGCTAATTTAGCAAATTTATACTGGTCCTCTGGCTTTCAGAGCTTCAGATGATGCAGAAACACAACACTGCAGCTCTGCAGGATTTAAGCAGAAAAGGAAAATCTGGTCATTTAAAAAAAAAAGCTTTTAAATAGTTCATAACATGTAAGTGCAAAGATCAATACTGGAAATGAAAAGCCAGACTAGGCACTGAGCAGACACTTAGTGTAAATCACGCTAAGTGTCAAAGTATGTGTCACTCAGAGCTGAAGGCATTAAATTGAACTTAAACATTCTAAACAGCTGAATGGACAATGACAGGAGTGGGTGGTACCAACAAACGAAAAAAAAAGTAAGTAATAAGCTATGATTTTTTTTTGTTTGCTTTGAGCAGAAAAGAGACAGTTAATGTATAGATCAAAATGAAATAATAAATTACGTAATTTCCATCAGCAACCCCCTACTTTTTTATAGTTTCACTGATGTCACTCAGTGTATCCATTCGAACATTTGTCACTTCATGTGTCACGTACCTTAGAAAAATCCAGATAGAGTAAACCACATCCTCACATGCATTTACCGGCCACTTCTTTATTTACACTTTCATGGTGCTTAGTTCGTCCAATTAATTTTTCATGGCATAGATGCAAAAAAAGTGTATGGAAGCATTCCTGAGATAGCATTAATATAAATATGATGGAATTGCTCAGTTTCTCCATATCCATGATGTTCCACCACATCTCAAGGGTGCTCTATTGGGTGGACATCTGATGACTGTGGGTGCAGGGAACTCATTGGCATGTTCAAGATACCAGTTTGAAACCACATGATTTGAGGTTTGTGACTACTACGTCCCCTGGCTAGTCTAGGGGGTTTCAAGGGACGGACATAAAGGTGGATAGTGAAGGAGGAGCCAAGATGGTAGTTTTAAAAAGGTTTATTTAATGCTAGTGATGAAATTTGGGTTCAGACTGAGGTATAACTTCAGGGAGAGCCAAGGCCAACATAACAAACAAAACATCCCTGATGTGAAAATAAAATAAACTGACCTAACTCCAAAGAAAACAAAATATACAATATAACCATAACCTACCTAACAACACATAAACAGGAGAAAACAGGGTGTCAAAACAAAAGGCAGCTCTCCCCTACAAGCAGTCTGAACATGAAAACAAAAATGCATATACAAGTCACAAAGGCATGCAAGCCTGTTCAGGTATGGCAACCAAAATGGCCAGAGGGCCCAGAAACACAGCTCCACAGGCCTTAAGTAGTGCTCTGCTGATTAATAACAATTAGCTGGACTCTGAGCAGCATCCAATCAGGATAGAGGAGGTGGAGCCTAGACAAAACAAAGAGCTAGTAGGGAGAAGAGACATCCTCCTGGGGGATGTAACAGTGACATGGGACATTATCATGCTGGAGGCTGCCATCAGAACATGGGTGCATTGTTATCATAGAGAGATGGAAATGGTCAGCAAAAATACACAGGTAGTCTGTGCTGTTTAAGCAATGTTCAGCTGGTGCTAAGGGGTCTGAGAATTTATCCCCCATAACATGACACCACCACCATGATCTCTTGATACAAGACAGGATGGACTTGGGTTTTTACGTTGTTTATGCCAAATTCTGCTCCTACCATTTGACTTATCAGATCAGTTTATTCCGATGCTCGGTTTGAAATGCCTGTATGCACTGCTGCAACGTTATTGGCTGATTAGATATTTGGATTATTGGCATGTGGAATAGGTGTACCTAATGAAACGGCTGGTGAGTTTACATTTATGATTATGGATTAATTCATTAATTTTGTCAGTGTCATCTCTGCTCTATTGTGTAATACATCTAAACTTATTTGGTAAGTTATAAAAGTACTATAAATACAAACTTACAACTCACAGTATTTTCCTCACTGCATCTTCTGGCATGAGCTTAACACTATGTACTTTCCCCAATACCTTAGAAACATTTCCTTGAGTGGTCTGTGTATGTGTATTAACAAATATATGTATAAATGCCCCAAAATGTAAAGTGTGATAATAAATAGATGAAAAACAGACATTTGAAATAAAGTGCAAAAATAGACTACAGCCTTACTTTGATTGATCTTTTTTATGCAGTGCTTGACCTCTATCGCACTTCATTCTCTGACTCTTTGAATATTAAAAAGCTGACAGCAGTGTGTCCATTAATATTAACACTCTCCCTGAATATGTAATAAGTTTGGTCATCATGGATTCAGCACTTCCTCTTAAGGGATATTGTGACTTGGTGAACAGTGAAAAAAAATGTACACACCAGGTTGTTATCATATTTTTTTAGCAAAGTTTTCTTCAAACAGGAGGCTGTGACTCAGGAGGTCAGGCAGTAGAGTGGGTTGTCTATCAACTGGAAGGTTGATGGCTTGAATCCCCCACTCGGCATGTTGATGTATCCTTTGGCAAGACATTGATCCCTGAGTTGCCCCTGATCCATCTGTCTGTGTGCAAATGTTAGACAAAATGCCCAGGTATAGAAAAAAGTGCTTGCATGAATGTGTGTCTGACTGGGTGACTGAGGCTTGTAGTAAAAAGCAGTCTGAGTGCTCAGTTATTGTAGAAAAGCACTACATAAGTACCATTTACACACTGTGTCATTAGTGATGATCTCATCATTAAGTGCAGGTCAAAATCTTTACTTTTGACTCTCTCTAACCCTCTTGGTCTCTTGGTCTCAGAAATCACCTGCCCTTTTTTTTCACAGAGTTGTGTAGTTAAAATATTAGACTTGTGAGTATTGGTAAAATAGAGACAGTGTCATGGTGGAAGGCTTCATAGTTAAGCTTATCAAATTTCCAGAGTAAGTTCTGGACAAATTCTCAGGACTGCTCTGCCATGCTGAAGCTACCTGAGTCATTAGTAATGCTAGCAGCCATTTACTGTATGTCATAGCAGGCTGCCAGGTATTCATCTGTGTGGGAGACAGTGACATGTTGAATCTGTTCCTTTTCTCTACTGGGGACTTATCACATTGGATATTAAGTTTCAAGACTTTTTTTGCAATCTAATTTTCCAAGTCTATCCCTGCTCTAATATTGTCATTTCTCATAATCCACCATCCCCACCTGCTCTCTGTCTGCCTCTCCAAAAAAGTCTCACAAGCCACTTTTATACAGCCTGTTCAAGGTGGGAACATTGTGTGGTTGTTCCAACTCACCATTCCGTGGAACAAATGGGGGGATCTTGGTTATCGGACCTTTAAACCACCAACATAGGTATTAGCAAAGCTGAATTAGTGTTTGTGTAATGGGCAGAGATGGCACCCCAGAACCTACAATGCTGATATAGTCTAAAAAAAAAAATCACACACCAGGGGAGTATTACAAACTAAAACCAAAGGTTTCATTAAGAGGGTTTTCTGAACCCCATTAAGGCAAAATCTCTGAGTAGAAACAAAGGCTTCAGTAAAAGGAAATTAAGCTGAACATGTGCTGTGCTGTTACACTCAAGTTTACTGTAGGGATGTCAGATGAACCGGTGCGCTTGATACCAAAGTTCTAAAGACATAACAGTATTTGTTCGCCCCTCAGTACTGTAGGTAACACAGGCTGTATATGTAGTGACAAGTAAGTAAGTAAGTAAAACTTTATTTATAGAGCACCTTTCTAGATAAAAGATCACAATGTGCTTCACACAAGGATAACAAAGCATAAAACAAAACAGACAACAGTTAACAAAATGCAATTCTATAAAGATGTGTTTTTAGTTGTTTTTTGAAAGAAGCTACTGAGTCCAGAGATCTTATGCTCAGTGGGAGAGAGTTCACAGTCTGGGAGCCACAGTGGCAAAAGCTCTGTCTCCCTTAGGTCTCAGCTTAGTATGTAGACCCTGGTCACATGACCTAAGAGACCTGCTAGGAACATAAGGCTGTAAAAGTTCAAAGGTTGTCAAAAAATGGATACTTGGAACTAACCCTCCCCTCCCATTAACACCTGGTTATTTCAACAGTAGCACAAATGTGGTGAAGCATCTTAGGGACTGACACATCAGTCTTTATGAGTAACTTGGAAAAGCCATGGAAGCTCCTGTTACAAAACACTTAGTATTAAACAGTTGTTGTAAATGGTACAGATACAGCCACTTAAAATTGCCGCTTTCAGCCAGAGGTCAGCTGGCTAACTGTTAGTTGTCAGCTAGCAGTTAGTCGCTGGGAGTCACCCCTTCTGTCCTTGGACCGTATCTACTTTCCACTATAAACATGCTCTTTTCACTCAGTTGCATCAAGTCATCAAGAAATGGCATTTTCTTAAAAAAAAAAAAAAACGTAGACTTGGATAGAAGGCTATATATGATTTTCCTCAGTATTATTGAAGGGTCTTTATAATATCAACCACATTGATTTGGCACTATATAAATAAAATGAATTTCTGACTGAAATTAGCCCACTGAATGAACAATGGGCTGTCAGGTCAGTGTCTTGACTCCCCGCTCAAACCAAGGAGTCAAGGTGGCCATTTACGTGAGAAGGGAAAGACCATCTCTGAATCGAGGAGGGGGCCTAAGGGTACATCTTTCACCATCGTACAATGCTGTGATTGCAGCCGTTCTCCAGCTCTCTGTGAATGGTACTCATGGTCATTGATCTGTGATCAGTGGTCTTTGATCAATAGGCTTTGATCAGTGATTGTTGATCAATGGTCATGACAGTTTGCATATTAATGATCATGGAACTGACCTCATTGTTTATTCAGTGGTGCTAGTTTCAGTCATTGTCCAAATATATGTTTATAAGGTCGGGGAAACCAGCTGCCAGCTGACACTGACGAAGTCACTTGGATGAGAGACGAAATGTTTCTCCCATTGAAAATGTTACGTCGAGATGAACAGAATCAACCTGTTGGGATTAACTTACCAGGATGATTGAGCATGCATCAAGACATTTACAGTACAGTCAGTTTGAGCACTCAGACATTTTCCACTGCAAATCACCAAAACTATTTTCAGTAAACAGTTTTTCATTCATCCATTTCAATCTAATCTAATAAGTAGATACAATTTAGAAGAAAATTAAATAAAGAAAAATAATATTCTAGCACACAAGTTTCCTTATAGATCCCAAACCAGATGTGGAGGGTATTTCTGAGACTGGTAGAACTTAATTTTTCATTTAGCCTATTTGCTTGGTTGTTACTTCTTCAGACCTCTGTTTGAAATATGAGCATATTCTTCATTTTTTCAGTTAGGCTGCAACTTAATATTTTGATTTATTCTTTAGATTTATTTAAACCCTTAAAATGTGCAAAAGTCTTGGGCGACCTATAATTTCTCTATATTTTGAATAACTTTAAATTTTTTTTTTTTTTAAGTGCTCTATAGCCTCGATCAAGGTATTTCAAAGTTGCTCTTTGGACATTGGCTGCTTTTTAAAATTATTTTCAGTTCTATCCTCAGACCTGAGAGGGCAATGTTTTAACAGGTTTTAATCTTTCAACCATAAAAATTTAGGTGTATTAGACCAGTGTTATCTTGATAGATGTGTTTGGGTGTGTAATTTATAAGCTGTTTGTGCTGAGTTTTATGGGCTTGGGATGATGTCTTTAGATGGGGCAAACAGAAGCCACCTCATGGTGCCTTTTCAAAAATGGGACATTAGAAGACTTACAAAAATGCACTACATACTACTACGTGAATTCTATAAATTTAAGGCTTTCCTACTTGATATTCAGTTTTTGTTGTTTCAGCAAGTCAGTAATACTCGTCGAATGCAGGCATCACTTTCTGTCGGGCTTGTTCAGTGTGCACAACCCGCATTTTATTTTCTGCAAACATATATCTAGTTATGATTCTGCCAGTAATGTAGAATCGCTGAACAAATTTAAAGGTATAAAAATATAGTGTAGCAAGCCTGTAAATGGATGTGCCACCATGCTGCTCCCCTGGTGGATCCACAAGATATTACCACTAGTTTTCCTAAATGCTGTTTAGGAGCATTGCTATTAAGTTTGTTGAGCCAAGAAAAAAAAAAAGAGGAATTTGCTGGAATCTCCAACTCAGTCTGAAGCTGGCTGCTTTTGCCAGATCGATCTGTGTTATGTCACAGGCAGGGGATATTATCATGCTCATCTATCAGCCAGCAATCAGTCAGGTCCTCGTGGTCCTGTTAGGGGAGAGGCAGCCATTTTAAGTGTTAGCTAGCTAACAAATGTCATTAATCCTGCCTGTATGTAATGTGAACAGACAGTGTTAGTTTACCAGGATCAGCACAATTACTTGTGTCTAAAATGTGTTATGTTTCACTTAAAGTCCCTGATTGAACCTTCGAAAAGTCTACCAGCAACTAGACAGAAACAATGGCAGCTTGCCTTAACTACTCTATTTGATCAGCAACGAAAATATAGTGCCAAGTCACTGGAAGCACATGAAATAATCAGAGCTCCAGCTTTCACATAATTTTTCAATTCAAAGCAATTTTTTCAACATTATTTTTATGATGCAGAGAGATGATTTCAGCTCACTGTGAAACACAGAAGAGACTTGTATGTTTAGATTTCAAGGAATAAGAGTGAAAGCTTTCCGTATTACTCTTAAAAAGCATTTTGAGCTTTTAAGATATATCACTTTTGCTGACTGGCTAAAAATAATTTTATTTCATGTGCAGGCAGAAAACAATCAGGCAGCTGCTGGCAGTCTGTTTAGTTACAACATGCATAGACACATGGAAAGACACACACGCACACAAAAAATTCCACCCACAGCTGAAGCTGAATAATCCTTCTCTGAATTCAATTCTCGAAGTGAAAGCTGTCAAAAGAGGACACAACTCTACAACTTAACCAGCAGGACAGTGCTAGTAAACTGTGTGTGAGTGTGTTTGTGTCTGTTGTGGTCAGTGATTTTGTTGCACTTCAGTTGCGGAGGGAATTTGACTGCTGATATGCTCATTGCAGCCCACGGCAAGACAACTGTGTGAGTGAGTGTATGTGTTTGTTTGTGTGTATGAGTCACTGGTGCTGAGAGGAAGTGGCATTTGGGTGGGCAGGAAGTGACCTGTATCTCAAACGGGATGAAGCAGAACTGGTGACCAGACTCACAGACACCGTGCTTGTGTGTGTTTTATCTAAGGAATTGTTTCATAGGGAGGCCATGCATGGAAGAACCACAAAACAGTGTCAGCAGTAACATAGTAGATAGAAATAGATGGAGTAAGAGAAAGCATAGAGGGGGGTTGTCTTGGTTAGAGAACCATGAAATCATCACCCATTACTAAGAAACCTATAGAAGCTACTTTCAGCTGCTCATGTATCCACAAAGGGATGCTCCACATATTTGATTTGACAGATTTTTTCACCAGATGCTCTTCCCGACACAACACCAAAGGGATTTGTGTCTCCTCCCAGGATTAAACCAGGGATCTTTTACTTGTTAGGCAAATTTGTAAACCACTACAGTATGTCGCTACACCTTTTCAAAAACACCTATGATTTGAAAAAAATACATCTAGTCTGTCAGCACACCTGCTCTTATAACGAAAGCTACATATTTAATGATTGATCAGCCGATCAGTGATTGAAAGCGATTGCTTCTCAACCAATCAATCAGCCTCAGGTATAGCTGAGGTATGCCAACTTTGCAGCACATTGCAGTGATGCAGATTGCAAGAAGTCTGGTTGTTCTTCTTGCTGTGTAAACACGCAAGAAGAGTTCACCACCCCGGGATGTGAACTCTTCTCTGGATCAAAATGTAACAGAATATGTAATATGTGTATATAGCATCAGCATTATGCCCAATAATGCTAATGCTAAAGCTGTAGCCAGTAATCTGCCAGTGCATCCATCTGTTGTTTCTTCAGTATCAGCAAACATTTGAGCTTAGTTTGTTCATACATTTTCTGTCTTTTACTGTGTCAGTAATATTTGAACCCTCTGTGGTCTCAATCATCATACATCAGGGCTGTCAAACTTATTTTACATTGTAAATCATAAAGCCCACTTTGACCTTAAATGGGCCAGGCCAGAAAAACTACTCCTTCTGTCAGTGAAGTTGAACTATTCATTTAATTCCGGAGATATCTTGACAAAAATTCTTAAATTGTAAAAAAGAACCAATTGCAAGTCCTTATATGTCAGGAATAAACCTGTAAAATTACATGTTACAAAACAAAACAACATAAAACAGAAACAAAACAAAGAAAAAACAGGAACTTTTCCTTAATTAATTTTTTTTAATCTTATCTATTACTAATTACTTGGGTGTAGCATGAATGACCTGTGGACAATCTTTACTGATAAAGATTGTAAAACTTTGTAAAACTGTAAAACTTTTAAAGATACAGTGATATAGTCAAAAGTTAAAAATGTATGCCCTCCTTCATGTTTTCCAAAGTTTTCCGTCGAGTCGGATTAGAGTCCTCGCCCGGCCGATTCTGGCCTCCAGGGCTTTTGTTTGACACCCCTGTCACAAGTGGTAACTCTAATTCTACCATAACCCTACCCTCTAATGTCTAATGTCACAAATGACAACTTAGACCTTAGAGAGTTAAAGAAAAACCTGTTAATCGGTTCTTGTATAGGTTGTTTTTAACACTCAGCTCAGCACAAAGAATAAAACGAAGCTCAACACAACACTGTAACATTGAACTTTAGAGGTGTAATTACACGGTAACAAAGACAAGAAATAATTGTCTGATAAAATGCATATGATGACCAGTTTTACTGTTATCTTGAAATTGTCAGTATTGAAATTGTCAATATTTTTTATGAACTTCAGACAGAAAATTCTAATTTAAAAAGTTTGACAAATACTTATTATATATACTGTCAATTGTAGTCTATAGAAAGAGAGTCTGAAACAATAGATCTGAAAAAAAGTAAAGTATGTATCAAAGTAAAAAGACTATCTGATATTTCAAATTTTAATTCAGTGTGAAATCATTGCACATTTAAATAACATAACTTTCCCCTTGCATAGTGTTTAGGCAGTCATTTTGTTATGTCTTTACCTAGCATATTAATCCTGCAAAAATCATAAAAGAGCCTCTTTTATCATCTTTCACTTTAAAAATATTTTGTCCACTACAGAGGACATAATGAATAATCTAGGTCTCTGGAGGAGATATAATTCACTGGTCAACATAAAGATTGTGTTTTTAATGTGAGCCCTTATGTAGTCTGTATAGAGGACTGTATTGTTAACAGTAAAAGCCTATTTGTACTGTCAGGCATGTGTGAAATGTACGAATGAAACATCTCATGTATACAACAGCAACACTGTTAATGCGAGTAAGCGCAAGTAGGTCAAAAGAAATCATGTACGGCCTCTTTCAGCCATCTGTCACCTTTAGGTGGTTTAGTGTACCTTTTATTGGTGCTGTCAGCACTGTCTTCTTGACTGTCTGCATAATGAAACAGCTTTGGATTGAAACAAGGAGACAGAGTAAGAAAGACACACCAGTCAAGAGAATGAAGGAGAAATACTTGTGCGTGAATGTGTTTTGATCAATAAGTGAGGCATCCATGCAGTCAGCCTTGTTAATGTGTCTCACTAGCAATGACCCTCAAGGCAAGATGAAGGACAGAAGAATTAGAAAAAAAGGCAGAAACGTAGGAAGAAAGACGTGGAGAAAGCATTTGTTTCTTCACTGTTGCTTCATCTTTAGAAAAGATTTTTTTACGGAATTTGAATCGAAATTGCCGTGCGTGCCACATTGTTCAACACTTTATTTCAAAATACAGATAAATAGCACTGCTGATGAGAAGAACTCTTTATGTTACTGGACAGTGATGCAGAAAAGAAAGGTCAGGCAGTCTTTATGAAACAAAAGAATCGCAGAAATCCGCACCTCGATATGCAGCGTTCCAGTTCTAACTTCTAAAATGTGTTTTCAAACACTGAGTACATTCTGAGAGAGTGCTATCAGAGATCCTCTTCATTTATTCAGAGCGTCACACCCCCGGTGCCTTCTAAGTGCATTCTGGCCAGGAAGAAGATGCAGCAGAGTTCAAATTTCACCGTGGTGAATTCTATTAAGGTAATCAGATAACCTTGCTGGCAGGAGAGCTGCCACTCTACAACAGTGAAAATACTCAACAGTGTACACAGCAGTGAAAATGGGAGCCAAGGATGTAAGTGGCACAAAATTATTAACACTTTTAAACTCGTTTGGTGACATGCCAAATTTTTACTGTGCACATCTGGTTAAACACAGCAAAATTAAAACCGAGCTTAAGAATTAATCGCTTAAAACACGACAGTGACAAAGGTGTAGGTTACCGAGGAGCGTTAGGCAATATTTCCACAGAGACATGGGTATTTAAAGAATACCTGAACCTATAACTACCAAAGAAGGAAAATAGGACTTAAGTGACACTGTTTTAGAAGGTATTCAGGAGGGTGACCAGTGGCCCAGTTTCAAAAGGTTAAAGGTCAATACTGCTCTATAACTGTACGCACAGAAATTTGGCACTGGAGTCGTAATACTACTTATATAGTTTGTTGAGCCAAGAAAAAAAAGGAATTTGCTCCATCTCCAACTCCATCTGAAGCTGGCTGCTTTTGCCAGATCCATCTGTGTTATGGCTCCAGCTCTGATTGGTAAATGACAGGACACAGTGAGAGCTGGATGTGACTCCTGGCTGACAGGCTGGCTGGGTGTCCAAAGCTGCTCTAAATGGGATTGTTCAAATGTAACAAGGGGATGATGGCAGTGAAAGCATTGTTTTGCCATTTTTTTTCTCTTCTGAGAAGAGAAGCATACCGTCTATAATCTGTGTTAATGCTATGATCCAGGATTTATTTGGTAATTTAACAGAAAAGCTTGTGTAAATATTATAAATATTTTTTTTAATTTAATGAATAAGCAGGACAAACACTAATGATTATTTGTTGTTTGTATTTTATTTCTTGTATATTTTATGATTTTTTTTTTAGATAAAAAATTTGTCTAGAGGATCTGATATATGGCAGTTGAACATGATAAAGGTCCTAGATGGGATTAAAATAAGCTTCACTGTCTAAATGCTTAGTTTTTGATGCAGTACTAAGAGACTGTGGTTTATGTAATGATTTAGAAACTATCCCCTGCATGAATCTGTGTGTGCGTGAGAGAGTTTTTACACAAAAAAAGTTTTACAAGCTGTGTGTTGTCCTTAACTGAACTGAATGATGCGATGAAAATGGCAAAAGAAAAGAGAGTTGAACATAACATATCCTCAATTCATTAAATACCACCATAAAAGCCACTGCCAGAATACAGTTGCAATGTGTCATATTGTCAAAATGTGACATTACATGAGTGTCAGGTTTTAAAATTGCATTGACAGGGTTAAGGCAACTTCTCAAAAATGATCTGTCCCTAATATCCGCTGCAGTGTAAAAAAAAAATAAAAAAGGCCCGATGACAGTGACAAAGAAGGAACATTTTTTATGGCAAATTAAACAGCCAATCCTGACATGACATAGAAGAAAAGAAAAAACTCTCCAAGATGTAAAGTGCAATGGTGAGAATGTTGACAGCGTAAAAAGATGATAACGGTCTGACAGCAGCGCTTCAGTTATCTTCTAGTTTGAGATCATGTGAACAGACAAGGTTAGGGCAACTTATTAACAATGCTGTTTAAAAAAAAAAAAAAAGTAAAATTTTAAAAGTATATTGTTTCATTTCTAAAATCAACATTCAACTATTTTTTAATTTGTTTGATCTATATAAATGACAGGACGGACGGACGGACGGACAGACGGACGGATAGACAGATAGATAGATAGATAGATAGATAGATAGATAGATAGATAGATAGATAGATAGATAAGCTTATCAGCACCATGCAAAATATATATTTCAGCATGTTAGGATAGTGAAGAGTGATTGCTTTGTTAACTTGAAGAGGGGGCAGCTGTAGTAAGTGCGTGAGACAGAGTAGGCTACAGCAACTGGAAGTATTAGTGGGGAAAAAAAGCTTAGGCATCATTCAAGAAATATGAGATATGAAAAAATATGGCATCCAGAGGATGTCTTATATTGCTTATGAGGACAAGTATTACTACTTTTTCCTCATTTCCTTGTTTATGTAACCACCTTCACTTCCAGACGATAATGTATCAAAGGTTTCCCACTGCAGGCTTAAGAAGACACCTTCACTGAAGCTCAAAAATGAGACGAGTGAAACAATATTGTAATGCAACTGCATTTGGGTGAATTTGACTCTACTGACAGCCACTGGAAGTGAAAATGGTACCTAAAGATGGAAAAAAGATATAATCACTAGAGCTGGGCAATATAAGATTTTTTCATATCACGATATGTTTTTTTCATTTCAGGCGATAACGATATCTATCACGATATAAGCCAAATAACTATATTTGTAAGATTTAAATGTGCCGTTGCTCACAAGTAAAATGTGAAATAATCAGCAGCTTGTTTTGATTTAAATATTTATTTCCCATAATAAGTTCAACAGGGTAGATGTACTTAAGGAACATGAGACTTTTTCAGATAAATAAAGGCAAATATTGCAAACTACACAAAAGGCAGCCGCTAAAGCGTTTAAGTTTCAAAATAGAACAAACGAAACAGACTAAATTGTCAATTCCACTTAGAAACAAAATATTAATTCTAAAAATAAATCTTAGTTTGTTTTACAGAAGAACAGACAAAACTGACTAACTTTTGTCAATATCAAATAAACTGAGAACTAAAAGGAAATTCTCAATCTCTCCTTGTTGTATAGCTGAGCTTTTCAAACAGTTTTAACAGTTACTTTAGTCTGACAAAAGCCGAATGACGAATTAGCGCTTCCAGTCAGAGACTGAGGCTACGTCCACACGTACACGGGTATTTTTGAAAACGGAGATTTTCCGTTTTCGTTTTAAAAAATAATCCCGTCCACACATAAAGGGAGAAATGAAGGAAAACGCTGCTATGAACATGCCAAAGCAGCAGGTGGCGCTAGATTCCTAACCGTGCAGAAATGTTGGCCAATCAGAAGTCTAGAAGCCTCGGTGGGAAAAAGTAAACAAAGCTGGGGCATAGAAGCAGAACCGAGTCGTATGTGTGGAGGGACAGTAACTGTGTGTATATGTAAGCATTTAAACACTGCAGAGAGTAGAATTAACAGTATTGTAGAAATTCATTTCACCGAAACAATAACGTGGCGCACAGTGTGACGTCAAAAAATGCGCACACCTTTGACGCTGCGTTTTCTCCGTTTTTCTAGTCCACACGTAAATGCAAAAACGGAGTTTTCAAAAATCTTCGTTTTCAGTGACCAAAAACGCCGTTTACGTGTGGACGAAAGGTGCAAACGCATAGAAAAATCTGCGTTTTCAAAAATACCCGGGTACGTGTGGACGTAGCGCATGCACCAGTTTATTGTATTTCCAGACTTGCTTTCGGCACAATTTACAGTGCACGCTACTCTGTTTTTTGTCAGACTTGAAATAGCCGAAATACCTTCACACTACGGAACTTCTATGGCTCTTCCGTTCGACAATCTCTCCGGCATTGGAACCATCATCTGTTTTCTCTTCGGTAACCTTCGGTCACGCTCGGTTGATTTTTCTAGTCGGCACACTCATTTCCTCCATTACCCGGGCGGCACGGTGGCTGGCTGCTTCCCAAACAAATACACATGTGCGGCTTGGCACTTGTGCTGTACGTAACAAGTCACGTGACGTGACGCTGCGGCTGTGATTGGTTCGGCTCTGCGCTACTTAATTTGGATTGGCTGTTCTTTTTTTTTTTTTTTTTTTTAAGAGGACAAGAGCGGCGAGGTCTATCGCGATAGTTTAATTTTTCTATCGAGAAAAAGTTATATCGCGATACATATCGTTATCGTTCTATCGCCCAGCTCTAATAATCACCAAGAACATTAGCAATGGCCATCAGGTTAAAATATGCATATGTCATAAATAGATGTGCCAAATACAGCATGTTGTGTACCTACAAACCTGCTTCCCACCTACCTTTGGACTGTACATGCATTTGATGAGTCATGATTTGTAGAAGCAAATAACCGCTGGACTGACAGCATGAATACAAGACTTGTAATAAAGCAAGAGAGTTATGATTACCTCAAGAGCCCCTTGTGAAAAAAAAGATGTAGGAGAGTGAAAGAAAGACAGAGCAGGATGCGCAAGCGATAGAGTTAATAAGTTCACGGGGAAAAAAAGATATGAGAAGGGTTCTACAAATGTATTCAATTCAATTTCATATGCAATCATGTGACTACAATTAAAATCATCTTCATTGCTCTGAATGTCATCTAACCACACAGGCTTACTGTGATAAGTTCATTTTACTTGTTACATTGTTTCAAATATAACAAATGAGAAGTGTACAGTATAAATATGCAGTGTTTAAATTGAGAAGTAAATGGTTTCAAGAAAATGGAGAATTGCTGTAACTAATGACAACAACTGAGAAAAACGGAAGGTGCTAAAAGAGTAAGTGGCAGCCCTGATTGAAAAAATTCCATGCACAAACCACTGTAATTGTGCTGTGATTGCTACAAAAATAAAAGCAAAGCATGGCCCATGTAAATGCCATGCAGTGATTACGCTGCAACCTTCTTTGGAGTAAACATAATCACCTTAAGATATTGCTCTTGTTTGTGAAAACGTTGCTGATATTATAGCAATTTTGCGTGCAAGATGGCTATGTGTGTGATTTTCTGTTTTCTTTCTGTCTTTCTATATAACCCCTGGTCTTCCTCTCTTGCCATCAGAACGCTAACAACTTGTGGCACTTAGTTAACTTGAGACAACATGATGTCTTCAGTCTGTATGTGTGTGTCTGCATCTTGTCTGCAGTATATGTCTCAGTGTTCATGACAGTGAGTCCACCCTGGGGAGTGGTTTGTGCGCGCGTGTGTGTGTGTGTGTGTGTGTGTGTGCACTATTTTTAGGCACATCTCAAACAGAATGCATCTTGGGAAAAGGTACGAGTTCAGCCAAGCGAGCATGATTCTTACAGTCAGTTCTCTCTTTTTTCTCTTTCTTCTTTTCTCTCCATTACTTTTCACTTTTCGTTACTAATTTTCTTGCTCGTCTTTTCATATCCTAATTTTTCTATTGCCCTAATTTTTTTTAATAAAAACTCTAATGTGCCATTACTACAGTATTTCTCACTACATCCATGCACTAACAAATTGTTTTCAAACAAAGACAATTTGTTATCAATCTACTGTTTTACTACTGTCGTGAATGCAACCAAAGGTGCTCTGCCAAACTGGGTACTAGTACCTGAATTTAAGTATGCATGTCTATTTTTAACTTCCAGCAAAGACTTTGGAATTGATGTGAAAATGACTTGAAAAGCCTCCTAGCATTTATTCCCTCTTTGGTATTCTGTGGGTGCTCTCCACCTCACACTGCAACCCCTCCTCTCTTCCCTGCTTTCTCTCCCAGCCAGAGGAACGTTTGGTATTCCAGGGATTGTCTGCTCTTCTTTTCTCTCCAGTCTACTCTCCTGCTTTTCTCCCCTCCTTACTCTTTCCAACTATCTTCTCTTGCATCTTGATGCCTCTTCTTTTTGCCTTTTTTTAAGTGTGTACAAGCCATTTTTTAAATTGTTTTTTCAACACACTGATTGTGTCACGGAATAAGAATTCATTCATTTATGGGTGATAAGCATGGGTCAAGGTCACACGTGCCATTACCTTACACATTCTGCCCCGTGTCCTTTAAAAATCACAAAATCAAACTATATCTAAATGCAGAGGCTTAAACATGTTAGTACACACAGAATATGAGACAGTTGTCATCAAGTATAGCCTAAAGGGACTGATCTGATCACCAAATAAACTGCAGTGAGTGCTGGGATTGTCCTCTCAATGTTCTCTGCCTGAAAACACTGAAGAGGACTTGTATCAATAACAGTAAAATCGAATTGCATCATAAAAATGTGACCACGCATCAGAGGTAGAGAGAGAAAAGTTCAGAAAACAGAAAAAGGTTTTATTAAAAAAAAAGCGCAAGTTACAGCGACAATGAAACTTCAGGGGTGCATTATATTTTATGAGCACTGTTACTTTGTGTAGTTTGATTTGGTTTTAAACTTGGTGGTTATATTCTTGCTACGTTTTATGATGTACTGGCAACATAATAATGTTCCATCACCAAGTTATTATTTTCACTTTCAGCATTTGGTTTTTTTATACACAGCACTATGGTTGTTGGTAACGTTGCTTTAAATTTCTTCCCTGTTAGTTTATATATTTTTATTTTGTGAAAAAGTTGCATTCATCAGTTTTCTTAACTGTTCAACCAACTTATAATTGCAGGACAGGTGAAGGTTACATCTGCTCTCATTCCACATAAAGGTGGTTTACACACTGGACAGGTTGCCAGGGCAACCAAAAAGATACAGCCAATTGCTCACTTTTACAGCCACACCTATAAGAAGGATCCCCACTATGACACCCTAGAACAAAGGTTAAGGTTAATTATTTGTATAGGATGTTCTAAAGCAAGTCTAATTTCACTTTACCTACAAACATCTGCCATGAAAAACCCCCAAAAGCAAACAAAAAACAACTTCAGGTGAGAGCAGCATTTAATTTGTAACTTTTGAAATGTAGAATCTAGAAACCTCTCTGAACTCCAGCAGAATATGCTATTTGGAATCTCATTATACACTCCAGACTTCTGCAGTTCCTCATAAGGTTAGTGACATTGTTTACCAGAATCTTTGTTTCTTTTTTTTACTAAGGCTGGTATTGATTGATTTTTTTAAAGTAACTGCACATATATAAACTGTCTTCACCTACAAAGAATAAGACTGTTGATGTCCTCTAACTCAGCGGTCCCCAACCGGTCCGAGGCCCGGGGGTAAATAAAAGTAGTACTGGTATGAAAAAAAAAGAAGATTTATTCATAACACACGTAAAAAGACCCAGGAAAACCGAGTTAACGATAAAAACGATAACAAAATAACGCTTAAAACCGATAAAAACCCTGAAAACCATACATTTCACGCCTGAGCCTCAACTCTCGCGGCCCGGTACCAAACGACTCACGGACCGGTACCGGTCCGAGGCCTGGGGGTTGGGGACCGCTGCCTTAAAGGCCGGCCCGTGGAAATATTGTCGGGCATAAACCGGTCCGTGGCGCAAAAAAGGTTGGGAACGCTGCTCTAACTTATATTTGGCACTGCATTCCCCAAACAGTTTCCTTAATGTATCTGTCTGTATATTCATATTATAAACTACAATAGCACTGCAAACTCTATTCTTCAAAAGGTCAGTGAAGTAGAATCAAGAGAATGAACATATCACAGTTTAACAAAAGAAGCAAGAGCAGAATAGCAGAATCGCTGCACTTGACTGTTTCAGTTGTCACTATGTGTACATAATAAACAAGTAACTGGGTTTATGCATGATTAATGAGCAATGCACGTGGATAAAAATGTATTTTGCTAAGACAGAACATTAATCAATTATTCATAATGACATTAAATCGATGTATGTCTGCTGCTGACGAAAAATAAATAAATAACATTTTTTAACTAACCTGGCAGCACAGTTCTCGTTTCTCTTGACTTCTTTACTTCTCTAGATATGATACCATTCGACAGACCTATTTAATATTTTTGCTATGATGGGACCAATGATCTACAAATACCTATATTAGAGATTTTAATGAACCCTCATTCAAATATACTCATGTATCAAAAATGAATGTAAAAAGAAGAAAACTGAAGACTGTAATTTATCGGCAGAAGTGTGTAAGTCTGAAATATTCCTGTATTGAGATGTGTATGTTTGAGGGCTTTCTTTCCCTCCCCCTGTGATGCACCTGTCGGCCTGTCTGGGATGTTTGCTGGGTGTCACACATAGGAGTTAGATTAGGCTGAAGACCTCTATAACCCTCTAAAGTATAATTGGCTTTAGCTAAATGATTGATGTCTTTATTTTTTTTTTATAACAAAACATACAAAGTTTCCCCGTTTTAAGAGAAAGGCTAGTGCATCTTATATGACATTGTTGGAATGAAAAGAAAATCTAAAACTATCTCTTATCTATTTCTGTTATGTCTTAATGGGAACTTTGAAAAACATAAATTTGACAAGGAGTCCATTTGTGTAGGAGAGAGACTACCAAGTGATCAAAATTTTATATAGATATTCATTGGAACAATTTTAAAAGCCACAACCAGAATTTGATTATAATCTTCCCATTTTCTTTGGATGGCACTGATGTGTTAAAGATTTAAGGTGTGAGACAGAGCCAGAGTTACAAACTCAGACAGCGGAAGCCAGAGAGGAATTGAAAGCATGACTGAGAGTCGGAGAGAGAGCGTAGCTAAAATGACAGTAAGCGAGCACTTTCTGTCTCGAAGATTTTAACACAGATGTTATAAGCTCCGCTTATCATCAGAGAGAGAAACAGAGAGGATAAAAAGGGGCGAACAGATATGAAAATGCTAAAGAAACCTTTTATCTCTGCCCCTCAATTCACATTCGGCTATTGCAGAGCATTGAAATTGCACTGAATTGTAACTGGTGGAACATGAGATAAGAAAATCTAAACATGGGGGGCCTTAAGTCATGTTATTATGAATCACATACTTTATAAATCTCCAAATGTTTAAATTTCAGTGAATGCAGCATTAAATTATGGGGTCAGTAATAGGGTAAGCAATGCTCAAATTGTGTTATGGCCAGTCTCAATGTCATATGTTATTACAGTATGTGTGTGACTGAAAACATCCTTTCTAGTAGAATATTTAGCAAGAAAATCAAGACCACTAAAGCAGCTGTGGCCTCATATAATCTGCATTAATTAATAATGTGTTTAATGCCAGGCATCACATCAGTCTAAGTGGGACAGCCCCCAGGAATATGGCTAGGTTTACAATGGCACCAGTGGTGCCACTAGAATGCCACGCTGAATCACTGCACCTGCTTCAAACTCCAATTGGCCAGGAATGAAAAACAGTATCTTGATTCCAACACAATATAATTTGATGGATCCCAGCAAGTCCTTTAAGCCTGAAAAATAGATTGAACCAATTTCAACACCATTTGGCCAAAAGCTGTCCAATGCCCTTTTCTGGTTATAAGACTAAAACACTGGTTTCTTCTCTGACACGTAACTGTCACACAAGACAGACATACACAAAAAATAAAGTTTTCATATGGTTGGTTTTATTGAATAAATCAAATTTCTGCAGAGAAATGAACAATTCCAAGCTACATTATAAAGCAGGTGTTTCCAAATAAACATTACCAGGGAAAACACCGACTTAAGGATCCATTGGTGAAATTTGAATTAGCTAATAAAGAGATTTCCAAATAAAATCAATTGACAAATGAAACAGAGTTAGTTGCTTGCGTGACTATTCTTCACTTGCTTAATAATAATTTCTCCTTTGAAATCGGAAACAGAGAATATTCGTCTTTCATGTAAAAGCTATACCTTACAACTGAATCAAGCACGTTTCAAAATGTGAATGGTCTCCTTTCCAACCCAGTCCACACAGTTTTCCTACCGCTTAGTACACAGCTGGTGAGTGTCTGAAGGCAAGTTATTGTTTTCTATACAAAATCCAGGCAACCGCAGCAATCTGCCAGCTATCAAAGCAATCACAAGGTGCAGCACTGTATACCTCTTTGAAACCAATTTTACCTAGTGACAGCAACCTACCATAAAACCCCAGCTGAATATTTGCCGAAAACACACTTTAATTAAAAGGCATACATGTATGCAAAAACATAAAGTGTACAGATTAGTAGTTGACAGACAAGTTAAGGGATTGTGACTGGATTTTCTGTTGGTGGAACTGAACTGAACAACCTGCAGTGAATTTTGTGCCGAGGTTTCAAACATACATATAACTTTCTGTGTATGTGGTCTGACATTTTTAACAGCTCAAAATAAGCTCAATAAAACATCAAATAAAACCAGTACATATACGCCAGATAAAGGGTGCTAAGTTCAAGCAATGTTATATTGACTCAAATATGTTGTGGTAACTTGATTACACAATCACAACATTCACTAAAAGTGTGTGTGTGTGCGTCTGTGTGGGAGAGTGTGTGAGACAGGGGTTCTTGGCTCTGACAACATGATTTGACGATGGTGATATTACCCACGAACACTTCTGCGTTACACCGCCATGGTCACACACACACACACACACACACAGCAGGACAGTTGACATTGCTGCTTCGATCGATGTCGCAGACTAAAGCTGGCGTTAGTACCAACAGCGTTATATGAACCAATCCCACAGTGAAGAGCTTCCTATGGTGTTTCAGTCAATATGGGTTAATGGTGTATCGGACTGCTTCTCTCTTTCCTCTCTCACTCTTTCACTCTCTTCACCTCTTCTGAGCACACAAATACACAAATGTGTAGCAGCACCTGACTGTCCAAGTTGACAAATACACCAGTAGTCTTTCCTTCCTTTAATGATTTGCTGTGTTTGCTCTAAGAAGCTTCCCTGCTGAATCCATTGGCTTAGACGAAACACGCAAGCCTATTATTCTCAATGAAGGGCACACAGATACTGATAGGACCAAGGGATAACAGGTCGATATGAAGAAAAAATAGGCTATGCATTGGTAACAGTGAAATGCAGTAAATGTCAGTTGTAATATAATCACTGATTTCACGCCTAAATAAATCATTATTCAGAATGGAAGGAAGTGACATTTGAGTTTTTGTATGAATAACTTTTAGTCACTTAGTTTCCTGCTGCCATTGATTTAAGATATGAAGACATATGTTTGGGGGTGGAGGGTGGAGGAGCTTTACTTTATAACATCTTATTAAGGGATAGTCACATAAACATCAATTGAGTCTCAATAATCTCACTAATTTCCATTTCATGCTGCCAATATTTTATACAGTTACACTGGTATGTATTCAACCGCTTTCCTCAGCGAGTTCATCAAAAAGGGAACCCTAATCAATTCATGTTCCTTTAGAATGACTAAGGCTTGTTTAGAATTTAACATTCATTCAAATCGACCGAGTCTCTATTGCCTTCGCCAATAGTTCTACGACGTAGTGAAAACAGTTATTATCGGGAATCTATAAATGTTAAATATAGAACACAGTCAGTTTATCTCAGCAGTTATAGTGTTTAGAAGAAATAGCGCTGACTGAATTATCCAGACAGCCTCCACAGCATAATGGAAAGTGTGATGTGAGATATTTTTAGGAATCACTGGTGCGTGTGGTAATCTCTAAAGATCCAGCTGGATCCAGTAGATTGGTGGTAAGCTGTAAATAAAGGAAGGTAGAAAATGGATTTTAAAGTGTAACATGAGATAGACCAAGCTCTCTGGATCTATGAGAATAAAGTAGTTGTGTTCCTTTTTTTCTCTCACTATCTCATTAAAGAAAGAAACTTTGATTTCATGAACTGTAACAGTTCACATAAATTCCCTCCTAACAAAGACTAGGGCTGCACCTATGTTTTTAATGTTCCGAGTCTTTTGTTTTTATTTGCAAGCTGTAAGCACAATTTCCTCCACAGGAGGTTCATTCAATAGAATAACTATACTATTTGAACTTATTAATGGCATCTGTAATGATTGATTTCTCTTTCTAATGTCTCTATAGAGGCAAACTTTCTCTGACTACAATAGCTGGAGGGAAATATCATAAAATCAATGAATCAGTTAAATCCCCATGAAGCCAACTATTTTTGTCCAGTATATTTCCAGTGTTACTAACTTTAATGCAAACAGCAGGAGCACTTTGAGGCTTACTAAACCCTGCTGTTAAAAGGATCAGTGATTCTGAGGATAGTAGTAAGCAGAAAAAACAAATAACTACATACCTAATTTTAAAAAATGAAATAAGTTATTTGGCTGTTGAGGTAAACAGTCTGACTGAATTAATGTTGACTAAGTGAATGTATGGTGAAATTAACATAATAAGCTGCAAAAGACATTTAAGATAAACATAGAGGCTCATATGCCTTCATTATAAACTACTATCCATAAAACTTAAGTTTGAAGAGCACTCCTCTAAATAATATTTTTGTCTGCCAACACACCGTATTTTGTATTCATATTATGCCACGACTCCTTCTACAATAGTGCAATTTTCTGCAATGGCTATTTGCAACCCTCTGAGATTTAGTACGGCGAAACTCTGTGAAATAAAGGCTCCACTATGAAAACTATCTGGCTAGAGGCATCGGAAAAAACTCTAGATGAATAAATCTTTCTTATGTGTAACATCATGAGTAAGGACCCAAAATCCCCAAGCAGGAGGCTGCGATCTTTTTGCATCTCGTCCAATGGATGGTGGCTACAGGGCTCTTGCCACAGTCTGTGCAAAGCCTTGCATCAAGTCAGCAAGATTTGGAAGCTCCTAGAAGTGTTCCTAATGGATTCTACACCAGTCTACACCACGGACAGACAGACAGAGGGAGAGAGAGAGAGAGAGAGAGAGAGAGAGAGAGAGAGAGAGGAAATGCCAACACCAAAGGGGATGAACTTCCTGCAATTTTACAGATACACACACATTCAGGCATGGGTACACACACATTACATGTTGTAATGCGGTGTAAAAGTGACACCTCATAATAACATACAGATAATGACACAGTGGATATTACCACAACAACAACAAAATACTCATGACCAGCAGTAAAACATGTGCCTGAATATGTACACACACAAGCAGGCGGTCTTCTTTTACTTCCCTGATCCGCATTCACACATTCTTGTCTTCACTCTGTTGCTTTACCAGAGTGATGCCTATGCTTAGTGATGCCATAGAGGAATGTGTGCGTGTGTGTGTGTGTGTGTGTGTGTGTGTGTGTGTCTTTAAAGTGCAAAGCCCCTTTTAACAGTTTCCAGGTCATTTTATTTTCTTCACAGAAGTCCCTCAACAGGAGGAGAAACTCTGCAGCTAGCTTAGGGAATACAAAGAAAAACAAAAGTACACTCAGGCTCTTTCTTTGTGAGTGTGGGCACATTTGTAGGTGTTAGTGTAAAGTGGTATAGTGTACGACATTAATTAAGACTTTGAACCGGATTTTCTGTTTTGTATTAATGGTTAAATAATCTTTTTAGGAAAAGCTACAAATGTCCAGAAAACTAAGCATTTACTTATTTCAGACTTGGGCTCTTTCTGAGCAGTTTTTGGAGTGCATATTCTGCTGCCCCTTGAGAGCACAATTGCAATGAGGGTATGCTAAACTGTTTACAGCTGTTAATGTATTTGATAAGAGAAAATAAAGGTCTGTCATCGCTTTGCATTTTTATTATATTGTTTTAAAACAAAAGAAATAGACTGGCATATCATATGGGTGGGTAAAAAGCACTTCAGCTACACTCACAATAGAAAACAACAACAAACAGTTCATTTACTTTGTGAATGCAAAAGTAAGGCTTTGTATCTGCTGGGTTTCTTCTTACAGGTAGCAGCACTTAACAAATGCTCGGGGGAAGTGCTGGTAGTGCTCCTTGTTGCTAAGTGACAATTGCGAACTTATTTGAGGCGAGGCAGCCTTTTACTAAAAGTTTAACTATTTATAACTTTCAGCATTTTGCACCCAGCTCAAACAGGAATGTGCACCAAGAAATCAAAAATAAGTAGAATTGTGAAAAAAGAGTTCTATTGGACACACACGTCAAAATCCATATAGTTTCCATAGCTGAGGCTACAGGTCTAACTCCTGATGAAGCAGCTGTAAGAGCACATAAATATTTCAAATGATTTTATGACTGCTATTTTCTAGGGGAAACAGATGGAGGTGATGGCGAGGGAGAGGGGAGAATTGCATGTGACAAAAATTCTAAATTCAGGACCCCCCAAACGCCATCATAGCATCATGACTGTTAATAAAAGATGAGTGAAGCACTTCTCATTTTTTTCCTTCTTCCAGTCGTGTCTTCTGTTTTTTTTTTTGTTTTTTTGTTTTTTTAAGGGGAGAGTGATCGTGATCTCATTTTGGATGTTGGTCTTCTGGTATTATATTGTGTCGTGAAGTCAACAAATGAGAAATATAGACAGATATGAATGCCACCCTTCTGTTTATCAACTCTTCCCCAATCTTCTTGGTTATCTATCTCTACACCTCTCTCTCTCTTTCAGATTCTCTATTTACTTCTTTCTCTGCATTTTTCTTTCCCCTCTTTCTCTTTCTGCTTCAGGGGAAATTAATTGATGATTATCGTGCCTTGCAGAGTTGGTATGCAAACCTGCTTTTTTTATCAGTAAGGCTTGCTTTTTCACCACTTATAGCTTTATTTGACAGCACCCACCCACCCCAACCCCCCCTTCTTTCTCCTCTCACTCTATCTATCCCTCTCTTAGGTGACTGGGGTCTTATCAGTAAGCTATGTGCTCAGACTTATAGTTCAATTTGGTCTCCTTTAATAAAAGGATAGAACTGAGAGAAGATTTGTTAAGTGAATTGGCTATGTGAGCAGAGACAGGGGCATATACAGACAGAGACTGGTTGTTAACGGCAATAGAAAAAAATGGATTCTATTCTAGTGTAGTTCAGTTTAAATGAAAAGTTGCAAAAAAACCTCTTAAGTAATGTAGAAGAGAATGTCATGGGAAAAGAAAGACAAGGAGGCAATCTGATAAAGGATAGTGAAAGATTTGCTGAGGACTGAGACACATATTTTCAGGAATCCAAGGGCACTGTCCCCAACTTCCAGATAATGTTGCAAAATGAGTGTCAACCAGAATAGCCCCACGACATCCTTAAGGGGAATCAGGTGAATGTCATCCTTCCAAGGGGTGCAGCCACCAGAGACTTTTTTTGTTTAACTACTTGAATGACCGAGTCATCCCCTCATACACAGACTCTGTGCTTTCTACTGAAGGCATGTCTATCAGATTGAGGAGATCTCTAACCCTACTGAGTATCTCTTTCACAGCTTGATTATATCCCCAGTTGAAGTCAGAAGCACCTCATCCAAACCAAAAACAGTGTAGGCAGAAAGTTGCTTCTACCTCCAGAGTCGTCCAACAGGGTGTCAGAATCCCTTCGAGGTCAACAGAAAGTCTTGTTTCAAAGCCCCTCTTAACTACACACACCTATGTTTTTCAATCAGTCACTGTCAGAGTCATGCTCTGCTTTGTCTGTTGGTGCCTATTTGCTGTCTGTAGGGTCCCACGAGCCAAATAAACTTGATAGGACAGCTTCTTCAGTGTGACAACACTGGCCAGCAACATTTGTTTCTGGTATTGTTGACATGACATGGCAACAATGAAGGTGGAAAACATTATCCACTCAGACTTAATGTTCCCAATCCTGTTTTGGAGTGCTGCCGAAGCTTAGTTGCGAGTTGAAGATCCCTGGCAAATAGGGTTTTGCTAGATACTCTGAGGGCACCTTTGCTACATGTAATCCAACTCACCATCAGGTGGTGATAAGTTAGCAGCTCAGCTTCACCTTTTACTTATGTGTCAAAGACATAGGTAAAGATCTGATGATGCAGTTAAAACCTAGGGTGTCCTGGTGCCAAGTATACTTATGCTCAAACATGGTGTTTGTTGTAGACAAACTGAGATGAGCCCTGAAGTCCAATACCAAATCAATACTTGGGTTCAAATCAGGAAGACCATTACTTCCAGTCAGTCTAACAGTCTCACTGTGATCATGCAGTCCCCCCATAAAAGTCTCCAGTAGTGACAGTAAATACTAAATAGTTATGAATTCAAGTTCCTGTCTTTGTGACACATTCTTAACATTTTTTTAGAATAATATTCAAATTGACATATTTTTTTGTTTTTATTTTTTTAGACATTGACAGTGTAGTCTGTATATTCACATGGCTTAACCGTTAAATGCACAGTCCTAACATAACGTTCACCCTTCAAATCTGAATCTGAACATTTTAGGTGGTCCCACTTTCTTAATGAATTAGAAGAAATCAAACAACACTGAAATATCTTAAAACTAAATATAATTGTTGATTTGGATTTTGCCTAATTGCTGACAGGAGCAGAGACTTTTTTATATTTTTTATGCCAAGCTTTAAAGTGAAGTTCTTGATGAGACAGCTAAGAAGTGTTTTTCTGTTATGCAGGTCAAAAAGCCATGGCCACATTCATAATTTAGCGGGTCAGGGCTGTTTGGGTTTTGTTTGACGGCTGTATTCTGTTGTTTCAGGTGGCAGCGTTATGTTGCCATGAATACCATGTGACGCGCTCTCTCTGCGACTGTGTGTTTTCTGGGTGAGAGAGCGCCTTTTTCTTCTTGTTGTTATGCTAGAGCTACGCCAAGCAGTTGGGGAAGCAAGACCAACGACACCTCTGTCTCCTTGCCTGAGCTCGCCACATTGGTGTCAGAAGTGGGATAGCTCACCCTGGCCGGAATGAAGAGAGACATTCAGAGGCTGGAGCAAGCCGTCGAGGAGAGCATTCGCTGCTTGGGGAGCTGGCGATTGAGGAGCGAGGAAGCGACCACCCATGTAAGTCCCCCAACGGGTCCCGACAGCGTGGTGTAGTGAGGGGACCACCGCTCCAGCTTCCTGCCCCCCTCCAAGGATGATGCATGGTAGTGGACCGAGTCGGGCACCTCAAGGGACCCTACCTGAGCTGCCGTGTTGAGGACCAGCCCTGCCGGGCCCTGGCAGACACGGGGTCTACCATTTCCCTAATACGACCTGGTGTACACCCTGGAACGTCCGGGCCACTTGTGATGGGTTGGTCACCCACCGACCAGCTGATGACGGTGACGGGGGAGAGAACTGACTTGCGGGGGAAGAAACCGTTGCAGATCCGAGTGAAGGATTTGGAGCTGGTGCATGACTTCTGGCTTGCTGACGTCCAAGATCAGTGCATCATCGGCCTTGATCTGCTGACCCGCTGGGGGACCTGCGTTGAGACCGTGAAGCTGGCCATTACTCTTAGTACAGAGACTCTGGCCCTCCAGGGCAGGGGAATGGGGGGGACCAGAGACACACAAGCCAGGCTTCTGGCAGCTGCCGCTCAACAGACTTCGGGTGCCGGTAGCTCTGAATCATCTCTATTCACCTCAGCCCCAGCCTCTAAGCCCGACAAACCTCCCTTGACTGAGACAACCAAGGCTATTGATGACCTGTGGCAGCGCAGCAGTGTAGGTCTTAACATTGACCAACGCCAGCAGTTCAGGTGCCTCCTGGACGAGAATGTGGACATCTTTGCCATCAGTGACAAAGACTGCAGGCTGGTCCAGCACACCGTCGACACTGGCTCTGCTCAACCCATCCGTCTGCGCCCACGCCGGCTGCCCCTCTCGAAACGGCAGGTGGCGGAGGAAAAGATCCGTGAGATGATTGCGGCTGGGGTGTTCAAGCCATCCAACAGCCCATGGGCGGCACCCGTGGTCCTGGTGGGAAAGAAGGATGGCAGCCCGAGGTTCTGCGTGGATTTTTCGCCATCTCAGTGCAGTGCAGTGCTTCCGCGGATTGACGAGGCCCTGGATTACATTACCGGCTCCAGCTGGTTCAGCTCCCTCAACCTATGCAGCAGTTACTGGCAGGTGGAGCTAGCCTCCAAAGCAAGGCCTAAGATTGCATTCACCATCGGACAGGGGCTGTGGCAGTTCAGGGTCATGCCATTTGGGCTCTGCAATGCCAACGATGTTCGAGAGGCTGATGGAGAGGGTGCTCGTGAACATCCCTTGTAGCCACTGCGTTGTGTACCTGGATAACCTGTTGGTGCACGTGACAACTTCGGCAGTGCACTGTCCCACCTGAGCGAGGCCTTCAGTACCATCCGAGAAGCTGGGCTGCGACTCAATCCTACGAAGTGCCAGCTGTTGGCGAAAGAGACCACGTTCTTGGGCCTTGTGATCGGCGCTCAAGGTATCGCCACCGACCCCGCAAAGGTGGCTGCGGTCCGGGACTGGCCAACTCCCTCGAATGTCAAAGAACTGTGGAGCTTCCTGGGCCTAGCCTCTTACTACTACCAGTTCATCAAGGGGTTCGTGATGATAGCCAGCCCTCTCCACCGCCTGACTGATAAGAGCCAGCCGTTTGGCTGGGGTGATGCCTGCGCTACGGCTTTTGCACAGCTGAAGGAGGCCCTCACCAGAGCTCCAGTCCTAACCTACCCCGGCGCTCGGCAATCTTTCATTGTGGACACTGACGCTAGCAATGTAGGGGTTGGGGCGGTCCTTTCACAGCAGGATGAGGCTGGAGAACTAGTGGTGGCATACTTCAGCCGTGCTCTGGGGGGAGCCGAGAGGAACTACTGCGTGACTCGGCGGGAGCTGCTCGCCATAGTGCTGGCGGTGCGGCACTTCTGGCCATACTTGCACTGCTGCCGGTTCCTCCTGTGCACTGACCATGCATCTTTAACTTGGCTCAGGTTGACAGCATGGCAACTCTGATGCCCTCTCCAGACGGCCCTGCATGGCTGTTGAGTGCCGCTACTGTCGGCGGCAGTAGGAGCGGGCCCAGGAGGCACTGGGCGTGGCTACTGCTCAGGCCACAGCCAGCGGAGGGGGATGGCTCCCACTGACCACACAGCAGCTGAAGTAGAAGCAGGAAGCTGACGCGACATTGGTTCAGGTGGGGGACTGGCTGGAGGCGGTGCAATGCCCAGACTGGACGGGGGTGTCAGGACAGGGGCCTGAAGTGCAGGCCTACCACTCCCAGTACAACAATCTGGAGACCCACGACGGCCTCCTATACCGGAGATGGCGGGCCCCCGGTCAGGGCAGAGATCTCCTGCAGCTGTTGGTGCCTCAGTCGCTGCGGTCACAGGTGCTCGAGCTTGTCCACGGCTCGGTGAGGGCCGGCCACTATGGGAATACAAAAACTCTCCGCCGTCTCAGGGGACGGTTCTACTGGCCTGGTTATCGACGGGATGTGGAACTTCATGTGCACTGCTGTGACACCTGCACGGTGCAGAAGGGCCCAACTCAACGCTCCACTGCCCCACTGCAGCAGTACCTGGTTGGGGCCCTGATGGAATGAGTGGGAGTGGACGTCCTAGGGCCTTTCCCTGTCACCGAGTCAGGGAACCGGTATGTGTTGGTGGCCATGGACTATTTCACAAAGTGGCCGGAGGCCTACGCGTTGCCAGACCAGAGTGCAACCATGACGGCAGAGAAACTGGTGGAGGAGGTGTTCACCCGTTTTGGGGTCCCGGCTGAGCTCCACAGTGACCAGGGGCATAACTTCAAATCGAAGATCTTTAGGGAGATCTGTCGGCGGCTGGGGGTGGAGAAGACGCGAACCACCCCACCCCACCCGCAAAGCGATGGCTTGGTCGAGTGCTTCAACCGCACGCTGGCCACCCATTCTCAACAGCCGCCACCAGCGGGATTGGGACCGACATCTGCCCCTGGTCCTTTGGTCGTATCGGACTGCGGTTCAGGAGTCCAGCCAGTGCACGCCTGCAGCGGATGGGAGCTCTGGACGCCCGTAGATTTGGTGTTCGGGTCCCCCCGAGCCAGGGATTGATGGTGGGCCAGAGATGGACTACTACAGGAGGCTGAGGGAGCGGCTGCAGGTGGTTCATGACTACACCCGCCAACCCCAGGCCAGTGCCAGAGTACGACAGAAAAGAGCCTACGACACCAGGTGCCGAGGGGGAGCTTCCGTGCCTGGTGACAAGGTTTGGGTGTACTGCCCGGTTTGCAAGAGAGGAGTGTCCGCCAAGCTCTGCAGCCACTGGAAAGGGCCGGCGGAGGTCGTGGACCGGCTAACAGAAGTGGTGTACCGGATGCGCATGCCTGGCCCGGGGTGCCAGGACAGACTTTCACCGTACCGACCGCTCACTCCAGCAGCTGCCGGGGCAGGGGATGCTGGTGGTACCCCATGTTCTGATTGTTCCCAGTTCTTTCTGAAATTGTCAGGCAGTTTAAGAAATGGAACAGATTAATACCTGATCTTTATATTAGAATTTACTTTGCCCTTCATGTTGTCTTTCAGTAACTTGGCTCAAAATCTCTGGATCTTCTGAGATATATATATTGATAAAATCAAATTTTTACTATACTTTTTCTTTTCGATATTTTTGTAACTGTTAGCATGATTTGCAGCTATTGTGGTCATTTTTTGTTTCTGTCCTGCTCCCATTGCTCCCCCCAAAACAATTATCATTTCGATATTTGTCTGCTTATGCTGTCAGGAAACCGAAAGAGAGTGAAATTGTGAAACAAATAAATTATTACACCTAATGCAAGCCAACTGCCCCTTTCAGATATACTTTCTTCATCTTTCTGCTTTTTGATTGATAAAATACGGAGGAACGTAAATGTATTATTTGAACAGAGCATGAGGTTCTGCAGCAATGCACAGGCTGTAAAAATCATGTGTTCAGTACACACAGTCTCTAAAAAACGCACTACCAATCAATCCTGAGGCTATAAACACACTTAAGGGTCCCCACAGATGGGAAAAGGAACAAAGGTAAGAAAGGGTTTTCTTTCAATATACATGAACACATGAATGGGACACATCTAGAAACACACACAGACACACTGCAAAAAGAAGAAGAAGATGTGCACAGAGAATAACATTTACGTGAAACAAACATGCACTCACACACTGGAGTCAGTGTGAAGATCCTGTCTCTTGAGTTAGTCTTTGATATTTAAAGTTCATCATTCATAGATGAACTGTTACACAAACGTAATGAAATATATATGTATATGTTTAAGTGTGCACTCCATGTGTGTATGCACATCTTCCAAAGGTCAGGCTAAGGATTTGTGTCGTACCAGGCACGCAGACATGGAACAGTCTTTTGTACAAAACACACACACATAAGAGACACATCAAAACTGAACATTCAACTCTTATTGTGGAAATCACAATAAAGAAAAATGAATGCATGGATATAGTATTTGTATACATATATAATGTATGGTGTATTTAAGTAGTTCCAACTAATTGACTGATGGCCAAAACAATAGCTCTGGGCTGCAAGCCCAGGTTCAGTCATGCAGAACTATGAAAATGAACAGTTAATCCCATAAATCAAAAGCATAGCTAATCTATGGAGCTTCACCTTAATCGTACACAAATTTGTTGGATGCTTATAAGTGCTTGATCAACTGAGAGTTTGCTTGCCGGATTTCTAGAGCTACAAACAGCCACACCTGACTGACTCCATCAAAAAAAGAAAAAAAAAAACCAAATAATTTCTCCTGCTCTATTTTCTAATCCAAAACACCAGGTCATCACTGAGAAGATGTTTGATTAATCGCTGATAAAATAGAAAAACCTCTAAACAAAAACAACAGCAAACAAAGTGTTAAGCATTACATTCAGCTCCATTAGTATGGTCAAAGTCTCAGCACACACACAAGTTAAAGGACCTGTAACTATCGTATAACAAAAAGGACTTTCACACATTCTTTTCTTGAAAATCTTACAGTACAATACATTTTCAGCACCATACCAACAATATGCAGGTTCCAATTTATCACTGTTATCTCTGAAAGGACCACTCATACACATGAACACAATGACACGTTTTCTTACCTTCATACACAGCTTTGAAACCCTGTGCACTCACAGCAAAATCTGTGGTAAACCACAAGGCCAATATGGATCCACTGCTGACTACAGGGGAGGGCAGCATGAATCCTGACAACCTGCAAAAGAGGAAAAAGTAAATTATTGAAACAGCAAGACAGCCCATTTCTGGAAACTAATAATGAGGCAAACCTTTAGGCAAATGTTTATGAAAACCTGAAACATGGAGCTGTAAGTACATGGCTATGTTGATGTTATCATTAAGAATAAAACAATAAAGGTTCCCACTGAAACGAGGTCTCTTCATGAGCTCCTATTTGCCTGTTTTTTTCTCTGACGCTGAAGAAATGCAATTTGTAGTTTGTGGCTTTTCCCACAAAATCTCTGAATCTGCAACAAAGCAAAAGAACCGCCATGATAACTGATCATGTCATGAGTACCGACACGTGACTGCAGACAGGATACGCTTCACTGGAACAGTTTGGTGGTCAAAGTAAAAGACTATATTTGATCTTTTAATCTTGGATGGTATGTTCTGAATATAACTACTGCTTCATCATAATGAAAGAGCCAGTAGAGGTGATTTAAGGTTAGAAATATCTGGATGCCTGTAGATTCTTCTTTACAAGGTTGACATAAATATATGTGACTGAAAGGAAACGACTAA
>NW_024582372.1:2483441-2489978 GCF_018398535.1 Haplochromis burtoni
AACCAGCCAGTCATTTTGCCTGTGTGCCTTTCTGCTTCTTCGTCCATCTGTCTAACTGTCCATCTGTATCTGCCCGACCAGTCTATCAAATAGCTAGCATCTCTGATCATGACATATTCTTCTAATCACCAAGACAAGTGTTTAAACTGGATGTAGTGTGGTAATAAAGCATGCCATCATATCAGAAATTAGTCTCAGCGCATTCACAAAATTACTTCATTATGATAGCTCCTCCACATTGTACTTAGGGAAAACATGGAAAAGACAGTATTCTGTATTTGAACAAAAATAAATCTAGAGACACATAAAATCTTGGCAAAGCTTTTCTAGAAATATAAAAAATTGTGAAATCTGAACAAATGAAAAATCATGTTGAGTCTGATTGAATTGTAGTTCTTGTTTTGTTGAAGGACAGAACAGCGTTGCTAATCACCTGCAGTCTACTACAAGCTAAAGAAGGAATATGTGGTGACAGCCTCCTATCCTCTATTTATTTGACATCCTGGTCCCATTGCCACTTTACTAATTTGTTTTTGTAGCTAACCATCTCCAAACAAGTGTCTTGTTGCATGCTCAGTCATCCAGGAAAGAAAATCCCAAAAGGTTGATGCAGTTTGTCTGGACGTAGCATTTTCAGTGGGAATGCTACGTCCAGATGAACAGAATCAACCTTTAATTTAATCGTATGCCCAATTGTTATTATCTACCCAAATCGGGCACCAAGTAGCGAAACATAGCACACCCACTGAATACTTTGGTGTTTACATGTCCCCCACTTATCTTTTAAAACATCAGGTTACCTTCCCAGTCCCTCTCTTTGTGTGTGTGAACTTACGACAGTACTAACCCAATAAGAAAACTTTCAAATCGGGACTCTGAGTGAATGTTTCACCACATGTCCTTGCACTCTTCTGGTAAATTTGGCTTACAAGTGGTCCACCAAGCAGAAAATTTCAATAACTTTTAAGCTTTTACAGTTTGTTCAAACAGCTTTCTGAAGCTCTCTGTATTTCAGGCAGCCAGCTGAAGTGGAATAGATTATATGCGAATGAAAAAAATATACAGCATTGATGTTTGTCATCAATGCTGTGACCTCATCACTCCCCACAAGGAAGTACCAAGCAGGGAATAAAGGTTTTCAAATGCTACATGAGTCACATGAGTAAAGTTACTGCGGGCATGCGGCGAATGAATAAGCAGAGTAGCGATGGCTTAAGTACAAGCCATGATTAAAAATAGAGGAGTCAGATTTAGACCAATCGACCAAAACATTAAAACCACTGACTGAGAAGGTGGATAACAATAATCATCATTTTAAAGTGCAGGGCTCCAAACTCAGGAGTTTCCAACATGACAAACCAAAAGGTCCCGTGTCTGATTTTAAGTCAATTTGAGTCTACCTTGTACAGGCCTGTTTCCAAATTGCTGAGATTTGTATTGTAAATAAGAACAATGCATCATAATCACATTGTCAGTGTTCTCTATGCCTGTGTACAACGGCACGCACTGCAATTTACGCTGACTGTCCTAAAGGTGTTCAAGTGGAACACATGCAGGAGTAAGAGGTCAGACAGAATAGCAATGATCTTGAAGGGTAGATAGGTCCAACTCATATCATATAAGGTTCTTGCTTTTGATGGACGAAGATGGCCAACTTTTCAACTTATCTTTTTTCCCCCCTTTTCATCTGTCTTTAGGCTCTGGCATTTATGAAAATATAAGCAAACTACACAGTCACTGTAGAGTATATGGCTGTCACTTGCCAACACTGGATACACCACACACTTGTACAACAGATGTATGCCTTGTGTTTACTTGTTTAAATCTCTAATTCTGGGCCTTGAAACATTTTTCAAGATTGTCAAATGGAGCACCAGTCTATCCGTGACACAACGTAGCACACAGTAAATGAACAGACAGGAAGTGATTTGTTTGATAAAGACAGATTAAGAGCGTAGTGGATAACCAGTAAGCAGATAACGGAAGAAAACTTTAAAAAGAAGGGAACACGTTTAAAAAAATGACACTTTATTTTTTTTCCAGGGGTGGAAGATTTTTCTTTAATAAAAACAGCCAGAGATAAATGGCAGGGAACATGGTGAGCAAGCAAACGGTGTTGGTAGAAGATCTGTTGTAAATTACTGCCTTGGCAGAGTTTCCTGTACAAACTGTAGACAGTATGCTATGAAAAAGCACTGTAGCATCTAGAAACAATGGATGAACACATTCTTGGCAACAGGATTTTGAACTTTGGGGAAATTTTGGTAAAGAAAAATAAATAAATAAAACAGGAATCCTCTTATCTGAAGTGAGTGGGAGAGAGAAGGCATGATAGAGATTGGCCTAAGGCAAGATGGACCTTTTTACTCTGTGTGTAACACTTAATAAACTACTGTAATCATTCTGAATTCTTATAACTCATGAAATCATGATCAAAACTACAAGCAAAGACATTGTTGGGACAATATGATAAATGTCATCGATTGTAACCACAGATAATGTGTTACACTGTTAATGAAGATATATAGTTGTACTTAGGGACATGTAATTTGCTAGATTAATTTAGACCCGTGGCAATGGAATAGTTTGACAGTCTACTCAAGGGTAGCTATTTTGGCCTTAAGCAATCTTTTAAAAAACATTACTTTTAAACACTGGCCCTTAAAAGTATACCTGAGATGTTTAATGCTGTTCTGTTGCTTGTTTTTGAGGAGAAGAGAAAGTTGGTTTTCAAGAAATATTTGTTTTCACAGGTCTGAAAACATTTTCTTAATCAAATTAAGAAATAGACAAAGAGATGTTATTCTAAAGGTAAATTAAAGATCTTCGGTGTAAGTTACCCGCTGAGATACTGCTGTGCCACAGTTCAGATGTATACTGTAGCACTGCTGCAGTGTTCTGAGGAGTTGTATGCCTTGCTAAAGGGCCCTTTGGCAATCGGTGGTGCTTTATGCAAGCAATAAGAGAGTATGAACCCTACTGATTTTCTGGCGTCCTCAAGCAACACCTTGCAGAGCAATTCCCTTAAACTTGAGCCTGAAGCCTAGAAAATCCCAAAGTGTCTGTCAAGCTGTCTGTCAACCACAGACGGTCTAGTCTGTGTGCTTTTGTGCTAGCCCATGTGTACACAGGTATGTAACAAAAACAACCAATGCATTTCCATCCCACCAATGGTTCAACTATAGAATTTCCACTTCAAATCGACAGCAAAATTGTTAAATTACATGCACCTGACACCACAGTGACTAATGACTGTGCAGTGGAAGGTTTTTATCAAACACAACATCAACAAGCACATCAGCAAAATGTCTCTCTTTACCTCGAAAATTGATTTAATTATCAGAGCAAATCATTTAGATAGATAGATAGATAGATAGATAGATAGATAGATAGATAGATAGATAGATAGATAGATAGATAGATAGATAGATATAGATAGTGTCACATAATTAAAGTACAAATTAAATTCCCCCTTGAATTCCACAAATGTTGCCTCCATATGTTTTTTCCTTATTTTCCTTGACTTGCAATCCACACCAATTATTGCAATTATATTGTAATTATATTAAAAATGCAAATTACTTTAATTTATTTTTCCGGGGGGGGGGGGTGGGGGGGGGGGAAGTCACCATGACTTTAGGTCACAATAGGTACAAAGCTTCACGAAATCCCACAGGGACCAATTTGTCTAAGCTGTGGTAAGGAACAGGAGCAGTGAGTAGGCAGCTGGCACCCAGCCACATCTCACTGGGTTGTAGACCAGTGTTTTTCTAACTGTGAATCTGGTCTTAACATGGGTCACTGTTTGCTTCAAGTGGGCTCTTGGAACATGATGTTTTATTGAACGTGAATATCAGCTTGAAACAGTGAGGTTCTAAAAGGTGGTTCCACTTGATAAAAGCACTGATTTGCTTCTCGATGGTAAGATAAGGTAATACATCTAGTCAATGGACCGTAAAACGACTAACTCTGACTCAAGTGAAAAATTATTTTAAAGCAAGTTGTGTTGTTGGCAGGGACTTTTCATCCAGTAATTGCAATAAAAAAAAATGTTTTACTTGAACATAATGTTGGGGTTGTGGAGGTTTACCAAGCAAACTCTAGATGCTGGATTTCACTGTTAGATTTCATCTGGAGGGACATAAAGTTTAAATCTGGTCACAGAGGTTTGACTGCTTTTTTGAAAAGCCTATTCTGCCTAGCATCAGCAGCATCAGCAAGGGTTTATGGGTATCCAGACTTCTGGCTGTTAGCCAAGGCTCTAGGTCCTTCAGACTAAAGTACTTTCTATTTCTCTGTCTCCGTCTCACTCACACAAACACACACAACCTTGGTTCCAAGTCTATCGAGGCATAATGTGCATTGCACCCTTCGCACCTCCTCAACCTCATATATTGTTGCTGTGTCATAAACATTGCGTAAAATGCATCTGTCACTCAGCATTGTCTTTTTTTGCGTAACAACAAAGGACTTATTGTTTTGGCTTAAAACTCAACAAATGGTGACTTACAAAATGAAAACTTGCTGTCAGAGAAAATGAGAATCATTACAAGAAATCCTTATTTAGAAAGGAGGTACTGGGATTATGTTCTTTCCTAAATACCCCATATGATGTTCCTTCATAACAAAATACAGCTAAAAGCAAAGGCACAAAAACTATGTTTATACCAAAATAGTCCTGATTAAAAAAAGAAATGCTGAAGAAAATAGGTCCATAACCCTATTTGATCAAACATTTTTAAAGTATACATATATATTACTTTTAGAGCTGGGCGATAGAACAATAACGATATGTATCGCGATATAACTTTTACTCGATAGAGAAATTAAGCTATCGCGATAGACCTCGCCGCTCTTGTCCTCAAAAAAAAAAAAAAAAAAGATCAGCCAATCCAAATTAAGTAGCGCAGAGCCGAACCAATCACAGCCGCAGCGTCACGTCGTGTGACTTGTTATGTACAGCACAAGTGCCAAGCCGCACGTGTGTTTGTTTGGGAAGCAGCCAGCGCGTAATGGAGGAAATGAGTGTGCCGACTAGAAAAATCAACCGAGCGTGACCGAAGAGAAAACAGATGATGGTTCCAACGCCGGAGAGATTGTCGAACGGAAGAGCCATAGAAGTTCCGTAGTGTGAAGGTATTTCGGCTATTTCAAGTCTGACAAAAAACAGAGTAGCGTGCACTGTAAATTGTGCCGAAAGCAAGTCTGGAAATACAATAAACTGGTGCATGTGTCACACTGTGCGCCACGTTATTGTTTCGGTGAAATGAATTTCTACAATACTGTTACAGGGCAGGATGATGGTGGCGCGCATGGGTGCAGCGGCTCTTAGCTCTCCAGTTTGGTGCTCGTTTTTACTTTTAATGTGGATATTTTTGAATGTTTGCAACACCGCCATCTCCTAGGGCAGGGATAGCTCAGTAGGTAGAGTGGTGGCCCCATGATCGGAAGGTCGGGGGTTCGATTCCCCTGAACAGCTACCCTGAGGTACCCCTGAGCAAGGTACCGTCCCTACACACTGCTCCCCGGGCGCCCAGTGGCTGTCCACTGCTTCACTGAGTGAATGGGTTAAATGCAGAGAGGGATATTTCCCCACGGGGACCAATAAAGTACACTTTCTTTCTTACAGTCGCCAGAACCTAATTGACCTAGGTTTTAAATATAGTTTGTCTGTTTCTGGCGACTATCAGCGAACACACAACATCCTGGTGGAGATAGCGAGACCGCCAGGGTCACCGTGGATGGTCTGCCCGCCCAGCAAGCGTAGAAGGCGACGGAGGGAAAGAAAGCAGAAGAGGGGATGCCGGTCAGGCTCAGACGCTAGGCTACGCAAACATCCACACCGGCCAGCACTTCCGAGCCTTTTCCTATCGAACGCCAGATCCATCACCCACAAACTTGACGAATTGGAGCTACAGATAGCCAACACAAGCTTTGCACGTAACTGCAGCATTATTCTTATTACGGAGACGTGGCTTCACCCGCTGATTCCCGACGCTGCAGTCAAGTTAGTATGGCCGCACGCTACACCGGCATGACAGAAACAGCAACTCAGGTAAAAGCAGAGGAGGGGGGCTATGTGTTTACGTGCATAACGAGTGGTGTTGTAACAGTAGGATCATTCACACACACTGTTCTCCTGATTTGGAGGTTCTGGCAGTCTCGTGCAGACCTTTTTACATCCCGAGGGAGTTTACAGTAGTTATTGTGATAGCTGTTTATATACCGCCGGATGCTAACGTTAGCACGGCTCTCAGCCTCTTGCTCAACACCATAAACAAACAACAGCTTGCCCACCCCGATGGGGTTTTTATTGTTGCTGGCGACTTTAACAAAGCGTGCCTAAAGACTGTGCTTCCTAAATTTGTCCAGTTTGTAGACTTTGCTACGAGAGGAGAACACACTTTGGACCATGTCTATTCAAACATCAGGCATGCTTTCAGAGCGACACCCCTCCCCCACCTGGCTGGATCTGACCACCTCTGCATGTCCCTCACCCCCACCTACACCCCCCTGCTGAGAAAAACAAAGCCCCAG